>NC_069499.1:56711468-56908968 GCF_027579735.1 Bombina bombina | reverse complement strand
TGTGTGTGTGTGTGTATGTATGTGCCTGTAACTGTGTGTGTGCTTGTATGTATGTGTCTGTGACTGTGTGTGTGCGTGTATGTATGTGTCTGTAACTGTGTGTGCGTGTATGTATGTGTCTGTGACTATGTGTGTGTCCGTGTATGTATGTGTCTGTGACCGTGTGTGTGCATGTATGTATGTGTCTGTAACTGTGTGTGCTTGTATGTATGTGTCTGTGACTATGTGTGTGTGTGTTTATGTATGTCTCTGTAACTGTGTGTGTGTGTATGTATGTGACTGTGTGTGTGCATGTATGTATGTGTCTGTAACTGTATGTGTGTGTATGTATGTGTCTGTAACTGTGTGTGCGTGTATGTATGTGCCTGTAACTACGTGTGTGCGTGTATGTATGTGTCTGTAACTGTGTGTGTACGTATGTGTCTGTGATTGTGCGTGTGCGTGTATGTATGTGACTGTGTGTGTGCATGTATGTATGTGTCTGTAACTGTATGTGTGTGTATGTATGTGTCTGTGACTGTGTGTGTGCTTGTATGTATTTGACTGTAACTGTGTGTGTATGTATGTGTCTGTAACTGTGTGTGTTTATGTATGTGTCTGAAAACTGTGTGTGTATGTATGTGTCTGTAACTGTGTGTGCATGTATGTATGTGTCTGTGTATGTATTTGACTGTAACTGTGTGCATGTATGTATGTGTCTGTGACTGTGTGTGCTTGTATGTTTGTGTCTGTAACTGTATGTGTGCATGTATGTATGTGTCTGTAACTGTGTGTGTGCGTGTATTTATGTGTCTGTAATTGTGTGTGTGCTTGTATGTATGTGTCTTTGACTATGTGTGAGTGTGTGTATGTATGTGTCTGTAACTGTGTGTGTGCGTGTATGTGTCTGTGACTGTGTGTGTGCATGTATGTATGTGTCTGTATGTATGTGACTGTGTGTGTGCGTGTATGTATGTGCCTGTAACTGTGGGTGTGTATGTATGCGTCTGTGACTGTGTGTGTGTGTGTGTGTGCGTGTATGTATGTGTCTGTGACTGTGTGTGCGTGTATGTATGTGTCTGTAACTGTGTATGTATGTGTCTGTAACTGTGCGTGAATGTATGTGACTGTGTGTGTGCGTTTATGTATGTGTCTATAACTGTGTGTGCATGTATGTATGTGTCTGTGACTGTGTGTGTGCTTGTATGTATGTGTCTGCAACTGTGTGTGTGCGTGTATGTATGTGTCTGTAACTGTGTGTGCGTGTATGTATGTGTCTGTAACTGTGTGTGCGTGTATGTATGTGTCTGTAACTGTGTGTGCGCGTGTATGTATGTGTCTGTGACTGTGTGTGTGCTTGTATGTATGTGTCTGTAACTGTGTGTGTGCATGTATGTATGTGTCTGTAACTGTGTGTGTGCGTGTATGTATGTGTCTGTAACTGTATGTGCGTGTATGTATGTGTCTGTGACTGTGTGTGCACGTGTATGTATGTGCCTGTGACTGTGTGTGTGCTTGTATGTATGTGTCTGTAACTGTGTGTGTGCATGTATGTATGTGTCTGTAACTGTGTTATGCATGTGTCTGTGACTGTGTGTGCGCGTGTATGTATGTGTCTGTAACTGTGTGTGTATGTGTCTGTGACTGTGTGTGTGCGTGTATGTATTTGTCTGTGACTGCGTGTGTGCATGTATATATGTGTCTGTTAATGTGTGTGTGTATGTACGTGACTGTGTGTGTGCATGTATGTATGTGTCTGTGACTGCGTGTGTGCATGTATATATGTGCCTGTTAATGTGTGTGTGCGTGTATGTATGTGTCTGTAACTGTGTGTGTGTGTGTGTGTATGTATGTGACTGTGTGTGTGCATGTATGTATGTGCCTGTGTGTGTGAGTGTATGTATGTGACTGTGTGTGCGTGTATGTATGTGTCTGTAACTGTATGTGAGACAGTGGAGGGCAGCATAGCCCAGAACGAACATAAGAATTAAGGCCCTTCTGCTGTGAAGTGGCAACAATGTTGCATTTGTGTGGGTGGGGATAGGGCTCACCTTTAAGAAGCCAAGCTACAGGCCCCAAATCCTCTTTCCAGCTTGTCTTCACAGCTTGCAGGATCACAGCATCTTCATTCTCTGGTTAAGCAGTCTGCTGCAGCATGGGCTGTTTTTTCAAAGTCTTCCAGAGCACCTGTGAAGAGTGATGTGTTGGAGGAGTTACTGATCGGAGTCCCACCATCTCCGGTGAGTCGTACCCCGATCTTTCCCCCTTTTCTCTGTAATTTAATTGGGAAGTCAGGGGGGGATCTGGGGGCCCTATTGGTGTTTGACCTGGCACTCTCCAGTTAATAGATTATTTCCCAGGTAGGCCCATCTTCCCCCTCTCTCCCTCCTGGTCAGTGAGTGGTTGGGCCTAAGGGCCGGGTACCCTCTTCTCCCCTTAATCATTTCCACATACCCCTGATGCGCGTCTCTAGGGTGGATCGTTGGCTGGAGTGAGTGTGAGCATTCATACTTACCTCCGGGTGTCCACAAAGCCCAGGCCTGCAGCGGTCGCGCTCTTGCAGGGCTTGTGGCGGCGGTCCCCCTTTAGCGGTCGCGACTTCCGGTGGTTCTTCCCCTCCTCCTGGTCGTCGAATGGCTTTGGGCGAATCTTCGGCCATGCGGGCGGCGGCATCCATCATTGACGGCGTCTCTTCTGGTCTCGGCGCTTCCGGTGACGGCACTTCCGGTGACGTCACTTCCGGAACCGCCATTTGAGATCCGGTAGCCAAGCGGGTGGGATCGTCTCCTCCTCCGGGGTCCCAGGTAAGAGAGGAGTGCCTGGGGGGGGGGGGACGAAGCCCGCTGGGGGGGGGGGGGCGCAGCGAGGCTCAGGGGCTCTGCGCTCGCTGGTAGATAAATTACTTGCAATGCCTGGGGAGTATGATGTGGAAAGCATGGGAGAATTTGCAGGCCAGAGGCTGTGGTTCAGGTGATGAGAAAGGGCATTTATGAGCAGGCCACAGGCCTGACTGGGGGTTTCTTTTGTTTATCAACAGATTGTTTAGATAGTCAGCCTTTTCTTTGCAGTCAGTCAGTGGCGCAAGGCCTGACTGTTAGCGGCCAATTGAGGCCTAGCAGGAATTACGCCGTGTCATGTTGCGGTGCATGAGAGGCCCATCACATAGGGCACGCAGGAGTTCACCTGGGGTACCCCCCCCCCCTGTGGGATGCATTTGGGGTAACAATTAACGTTTCGGCCAGGAAGGGCCCAGATGTTTTTCTCTTAGTTTCTGCTCAGCATGGAGATAGCACAGAACAGGGCTTCTCTAATCAGGTGTAGTGGCGAATGCAGTGTCTGCATCACAAGAGAGTGGCATGTCTGAGTGTATGGAACAGTGTGTGGCGCATTGCGCAATGTTCTGGGCGAGGGGAACTAGATTCTACTGTGGCTGGGGGGTCCTTGTCCTCTCCCCGTGGTACTCCTCTCTTGCATTTCTCATTTCAGGCCAAGGAGGAGCACAGCCGGGAGTAACCTTCAATCTCCTTGGATCCTTTGCCGTGCAGCGCCCCTGGGAGCTGGAGAGCATGGAATCGCAAGAAGTGGTGTATCTCATGGAGCCACAGAATGCTTGGGTGCCGATGCAGTACAGTTCAGGTGTTCGTGGCAAGGAAGAGTACAGCGCCCCTCTTGGAACTGGTGAGACCATTTTATCTTTCGGGCATAGGGGCTTTAGTTCATCTTCGGATGATTTTGGGTCTGAGTGAGTGATAGGTCCCTGGGGTCGGAGGCTAAAGAGCAGAAGGGAATGTATAAAATTGATGACGTGGGTAGTCAAGGTGCGTAAGGCCATGGGTCCTCCCCCTCTCCCCTTGTTTCTCTCACTAGAACCCTGTGTTCATTGCAGACACCTCCTGCGCAGCGGGGGGTGGCTGTCCCTGGGGCGACAGATGGGCTTACAACGGCCATGTATGAGGACGAGCACAAGCAGCCCTCATTAAGCCTTCTCGAGCATCTGAAGTCCAAATTTGTTAGACGCATTCAAGAGAGTAAATATGGCATAGGTTTGAACTTCCGGCCAAGGTCTATCACCAGGAAGAAATGGCGGTGTTACATCGCTAAACTTCCCGATCGGGCTCTGAATATCCTCAAATATCAAGATGCCATCTAAACCGCTTGCGAGCGGTTTCGGGAATGGGCATAGCCGGATTATGGCGTCGCGTTCAGCGATAGATGGTTGGTAATCCCCTCCTGAATTTGGCGACGTAGATTTGTGGTTAGGGGCATAGTTCGGGCCCGAAAAAGCCTTTTTTGCCCGGGCAGGTCTCTGCTGGGTCCCCGGGCAATTGCGCACCTTAGCGCTCTCAGCGGCGTTCCACAGGTATTTCCTGCGCAGTTCCAGAATAAGCTCTGCCCCAAAGGGCCGGCGTGTGTTTTGCCACGTGAGTAAGCACTGCGGGGTGGCCACTCCGGTTGGAGTGTAACAGATCCCACGATGCAGGCCGGTCGCAAGAGCAGCCTAGTTCCAGTTTCAAACCTTTCACTGCCGGAAAGGGTGGCCACCCCACTGAGGGTAGCCGCAATTGGTAGCCGTAATTCGGATAGGAGGGTGGCTGCCTTGCTAGGCGGCGGCCTCCATCAGGGATTCATTATCCCCTTCAGCTTCGCGGTATAGGGTTTACGAAATCGGCATACAAATTTCCTAGCGTTGCGAGGAAAAAGAGGGACAAGGAGATTGCTGTGGGCCGCAGGGCTGGCTCATTTGTGGAGATTACGATTCGAGGATTGGTTCCTCTCTCCTCTTGGGGTTGTTCCTAAGAAGGAGCCGGGTAAGTCCCGGCTCATCCAGCACCTTACCTTCCCTAGAGGGAGGTCGGGCAGCAACGCTATTTCCCCTGAGCCAGTTCGGTTTACTACCAGTCCTTTGATGACGCGTTATCACTGGTATGGAGGGCAAACCTGGATGTGGTATCAGCATTTCGGATGCTTCCCATTCATCCCTCCTCCTTACACCCTGGGATGTTGCCGTGAGGGCAGGTATTTCGTGGACAAAAGCTTGCCTATGAGCTGTTCTATATCATGTGCTCATTTTGAAGCCTTCAGAGCTTCTTGCACTGGGCCATCTCAGTGATTGCTGTTTTTGATGGCCGGCACATTGCCTGGACGATGTCCTGCTGTTTGGATATGCTGGATACGCTGTGTGTGCTTTCCTGATGAAAGTGATTCAATTTTTTCTGGCCAAAATGGGTGTCCCTCTGGCGGAGGGTAAGGCCCAGTGCCTTTGCACGTGCCTTACCTTTTTGGGTATCAAGATTGACTCTTCGTTAATGCAGTGTCATTTGCTACAAGATATATTTGCCCGTATGGTTGGTAAGGTTCGAGAAATCAGGTCCTTTGTTGGTTCCATGAAGGATCTCCAGACCATGTTGGTTCTTCTGAATTTCGCCGGTAGGATTATTCCTATAAGCAGAAATTTTCTTCGGCGGCTCAGAGGGCGTCGTGCGGCGAGCGGTCACAAGCGGGTGAGTTTTGTGTAATGGCAGAAATGTCGATGACTTGGCAGTATGGGGACAATTCTGGAACCATTTTTAATGAGATCTGCTCATGGTCGAAGTTTGTTCCTTCCAACATGGTAATTCAGTTGTTTACTGATGCGGCAGGGTCTCACGGATGGGGGTCCTTCTTGTCCGGTCACTGGAGTGCCGTCCCATGGCCTCGGTCATGGGTTCTGAGGGGCTTGTTAAGAAGTTTAGCCTGTTAGAGCTCCCCCCCATTATTATTGCCTTTGAGGTTTAGCGTGAGCAGCTAAGGGATCAGGAGGTCGTGTTCTGGATGGATAACAAGAGCGTCATGTTGCTGTTAACATGCTCTCGTGGGGATCTCCCGCGGTAGTGCGGTACCCTCGCATGCTGGTGCTGAAGTGTCTGCACCCGGTGTACAGTGAAGTGTCTGCACCCGGTGTACAGAATAGAATTGCTGATGCGCTCTTTCGTTTCAATGGAAAGCATTCTATGCGTTGGCTCCTCAGGCGGACATTAACGGAGTCGTTTGTTCCTATTATTTATGGCAGGTAGCGCCGGTGGGTGATCTTTGATTGCCATGATCCGTTCTTCGCTGGCCCTCTCTACTTGGACCGCTTAGGTGAAGCATTGGTCTAAATAGATCACCTTCTGTGATAGGACGAGCCGGCCATCTTGAGGTGTTGTCCAATGGGGTCTTTAGGGACGGATCAACGAGCTTAAAGGTAATGGGGTTTTTCTAGAGGGTAAGTCGGATCTTGGCTGACTGCCGTGTCCTTCTTCTGTAAATTTATGGCCTCTCGGCTCTTCAAGAACCTTCCTGGTCGGGCAGGTGTTGAGGGACTGGGGGGCGTATGGTGTCCAGAACAAGGGATGTTAGGGTGCCCGTTACCATCAAGAGATTGGTTCCTGTGTCAAACCGTGCCTGTGGTGGGTTCTCATGCCGACAAGGGTACCCGTTCTCCACTGCCTTTGGGCTGGTTTTTTCACGGGGCACTTAGGGTGGT
This sequence comes from Bombina bombina, assembly GCF_027579735.1. Lineage (NCBI taxonomy): Eukaryota > Metazoa > Chordata > Amphibia > Anura > Bombinatoridae > Bombina > Bombina bombina. Next base: position 56,902,484 of record NC_069499.1, on the reverse strand, counting down.
TCAAGCCCAGGGGTCTGTAGGCCTCCTCATGTCAAGAACGACGAGTTATCTGATCTAATTTTCCTCTCCAGATCAAAGACAGACCAAGAAGGGAAAGGAGGTAGACGTCTTAACCCGCCACGTGGGCTCATTTTGTTGCCCAGTCAGGTTGCTTACGACCTATATGGACGCGATCCGGAGGGTCCATTACAATTTCTGGTTCACGAGGACGGTTCCCTGTTGACCAGATTTCAATGCAGGAGAGGCCTGAGCTGGGCAGCATGGAAAGCGGGCCTTGACCCAAGGGTCATTGCCCCCACTCCTTCAGGGTTGGAGCGTCTACCGCTGCCGCAGGTTTGTGTTGGTCTGCCGACCACATTAGGGCGTTGGGGAGATGGAGGTCTAAGAGATACATGTTGTATGTTAGGCCATTAACAATATGAATGTTTGTTTTCTCATGTTGCGATGTTCCCAGTTAACTGTTGTTTCTTTACAGGGCCAAGAGATGGTCCACTGAGACTGCTGATTGCGGGTCACTCCTACATTCACTGGCCGGAGCTGAGAGCGGTCGCGAGCCCTGACAGGCAACAACTGGTTCCCCCCCCCCCATTGGGTCACTGTTAGGTGGCTAGGTCGTAGGGGTTTGAGTTTGCAGGATCTGCCTGGGTTGCTGCACGGGGCATTGCACAGGTGGGACAAACCCCAAGTTATGATCATTCACGCACGTGGTAGTGATATGGGGCTCCTGCCGTGCAAACTGCTCAGTGGGGTGATTCAGTCTGATTTGTACACTTTCCAGACATGGGTCCCAATGTTAAGGGGTGGTCCAATAGCATCCCCAGTATTGAGTAACGCCATGTGCAGCCCACAGGGTGGCCTTTCAGGTCAGAAAGAAACTGAACAGGGAGGTTAGGATTTTGTCCTAGCGCAGTCAGTAGGGTTTGTTGTGGAACATGGGAACATCACAACGGCTGGGAGAAGCCTCTACAGGAGGGATGGGGTGCACCTCCCTCAGAGGGGCATCGACCTGTTCCTGGTTAATTTGAGGCGTGCTATATTATTATACCTATGTGGGTGGCGGCAAGAGCTGTGCCTGTGGGCTATCTCTTGTGGCGGTTTGTACCACGCCCCGGTTTGCCATTAGAGGTAGAGTGACGGCTGGCCCAGGGGGAGGGTAGTCTCTGCAGGCGCGCGCCTGGGGCACCTCCCCCCATTTGATGTTGCCGAGAACTCCCTAAGTCTGTGCGTGCAGCTAAGCTCCGCTTGTGTAGGCATTCACGGGCGTGGTCCAATTTCCTAGCGGGGGGTACTTACTCTCCTAGCTAGATTGCTGCCACCTGGTTTAAGGTTTGCTGAGTTGCTTCCAGCCGGTTCCTATGTTCTATAATAAATGCGGACCCTACGGGTCTTTATACCCACACCCTGTGTTTGTGTCATTATTCAAGTTATGTATTACCAAAGTCATTTATGGTAAAGTTAAGTTATAAGTTAAGTTATGTGTCAGTCAGTTTTATGACTGGTAAGTTATTACAGCAAGCCAGGAGGATAGGGCATTTAATTACTTAAGACAGTGGAGGGCAGCATAGCCCAGAACGAACATAAGAATTAAGGCCCTTAGGAGTGAGCTGCTGTGAAGTGGCAACAATGTTGCATTTGTGTGGGTGGGGATAGGGCTCACCTTTAAGAAGCCAAGCTACAGGCCCCAAATCCTCTTTCCAGCTTGTCTTCACAGCTTCCCTCCCGCCCTCCCTTTCATTGGTAAGGCGGCAATCACTTAGGCTGGACATCAGTAGGGTGTTTTTTATCAGCAGGGTGTCTGAGGCAGGACGAGGGCTACGCGGCTCGCTTCCTTAAGCCCAAGGACATTAATTTTTTGACTCCCCAGGTAGTGGCATGTACACGCGCCTAGTCACACCTGGTCCTACTGGTCTGGAGCTTTATAATATCACACCCTGGCTAGGCGGTTTGTACCACGCCCCGGTTTGCCATTAGAGGTAGAGTGACGGCTGGCCCAGGGGGAGGGTAGTCTCTGCAGGCGCGCGCCTGGGGCACCTCCCCCCATTTGATGTTGCCGAGAACTCCCTAAGTCTGTGCGTGCAGCTAAGCTCCGCTTGTGTAGGCATTCACGGGCGTGGTCCAATTTCCTAGCGGGGGGGTACTTACTCTCCTAGCTAGATTGCCGCCACCTGGTTTAAGGTTTGCTGAGTTGCTTCCAGCCGGTTCCTATGTTCTATAATAAATGCGGACCCTACGGGTCTTTATACCCACACCCTGTGTTTGTGTCATTATTCAAGTTATGTATTACCAAAGTCATTTATGGTAAAGTTAAGTTATAAGTTAAGTTATGTGTCAGTCAGTTTTATGACTGGTAAGTTATTACAGCAAGCCAGGAGGATAGGGCATTTAATTACTTATGTGTATGTATGTATTTGACTGTAACTGTGTGTGTATGTATGTGTCTGTAACTGTGCGTGTGTATGTATGTGTCTGAAAACTGTGTGTGTGCGTGTATGTATGTGTCTGTAACTGTGTGTGCGTGTATGTATGTGTCTGTGACTGTGTGTGTGCTTGTATGTATTTGACTGTAACTGTGTGCATGTATGTATGTGTCTGTGACTGTGTGTGCTTGTATGTTTGTGTCTGTAACTGTGTGTGTGCATGTATGTATGTGTCTGTAACTGTGTGTGTGCGTGTATGTATGTGTCTGTAATTGTGTGTGTGCTTGTCTGTATTTGTCTGTGACTGCGTGTGTGCATGTATATATGTGTCTGTTAATGTGTGTGTGTGTGTGTATGTATGGGACTGTGTGTGTGCATGTATGTATGTGTCTGTGACTGCGTGTGTGCATGTATATATGTGTCTGTTAATGTGTGTGTATGTATGTGACTGTGTGTGCGTGTATGTATGTGTCTGTAACTGTATTTGTGTGTATGTATGTGTCTGTAACTGTGTGTGTGTGCGCTTATGTATGTGTCTGTAACTGTGTGTGCGTGTATGTATGTGTTTGTGACTGTGTGTGTGCGTGTATGTATGTGTCTGTCACTGTGTGTCTGCGTGTATGTATGTGTCTGTAACTGTGTGTGTGCTTGTATGTATGTGTCTTTGACTATGTGTGTGTGTGTGTGTGTCTGTAACTGTGTGTGTGCATGTATGTATGTGTCTGTGACTGTGCGTATGTATGTGACTGTGTGTGCATGTATGTATGTTTCTGTAACTGTGTGTGTGCGTGTATGTGTCTGTAACTGTGTGTGCGTGTATGTATGTGTCTGTGACTGTGAGTGTGCTTATATGTATGTGTCTGTAACTGTGTGTATGCTTGTATGTATGTGTCTGTAACTGTGTGTATGCTTGTATGTATGTGTCTGTAACTGTGTGTGCGTGTATGTGTGTGTCTGTAACTGTGTGTGCATGTATGTGTCTGTGACTGTGTGTGCGTGTGTATGTGTGTGTCTGTAACTGTGTGTGTGCGTGTATGTATGTGTCTGTGACTGTGTGTGAGCGTGTATGTATGTATCTGTTACTGTGTGTGAGCGTGTATGTATGTGCCTGTGACTGTGTGTGCGCGTGCATGTATGTGTCTATGTGTGTGCTTGTATGTATGTGTCTGTAACTGTGTGTGTGTGTATGTATGTGTCTGTAACTGTGTGTGTGCATGTATGTATGTCTCTATAACTGTGTGCGTGTATGTATGTGACTGTGTGTGTATGTATGTGTCTGTGACTATGTGTGTGTGTATGTATGTGTCTGTGACTGTGTGTGTATGTATGAATGTGTCTGTAAAACTGTGTGTGCGTGTATGTATGTGTTTGTAACTGTGTGTATGTATGTGTCTGTGACTGTGCGTGTGCGTGTATGTATGTGTCTATATCTGTGTGTGTGTAAGTATGTGTATGTGTATGTATATGTCTGTGACTGTTTGTGTGTGTATGTATGTGTCTGTAACTGTGTGTGCGTGTATTAATATATGTATGTATGTGTCTGTAACTGTGCATGTATGTGTCTGTAACTGTGTGTGTGTGTATGTATGTGTCTGTGACTATGTGTGTGTGTGTGCGTTCATGTATGTGTCTGTGACTATGTGTGTGTGTGTATGCATGTGTCTGTAACTGTGTGTGTGCGTGTATGTATGTGTCTGTAACTGTGTGTGTGCATGTTACTGTATGTATGTGTCTATAACTGTGTGTGCGTGCATGTATGTAACTGTGTGTGTGTACGTATGTGTCTGTGATTGTGCGTGTGCGTGTATGTATGTGACTGTGTGTGTGCATGTATGTATGTGTCTGTAACTGTATGTGTGTGTATGTATGTGTCTGTGACTGTGTGTGTGCTTGTATGTATTTGACTGTAACTGTGTGTATGTATGTGTCTGTAACTGTGTGTGTTTATGTATGTGTCTGAAAACTGTGTGTGTATGTATGTGTCTGTAACTGTGTGTGTGTGTATGTATGTGTCTGTGACTGTGTGTGTGCTTGTATGTATTTGACTGTAACTGTGTGCATGTATGTATGTGTCTGTGACTGTGTGTGCTTGTATGTTTGTGTCTGTAACTGTATGTGTGCATGTATGTATGTGTCTGTAACTGTGTGTGTGCGTGTATTTATGTGTCTGTAATTGTGTGTGTGCTTGTATGTATGTGTCTTTGACTATGTGTGTGTGTGTGTGTGTATGCATGTGTCTGTAACTGTGTGTGTGCGTGTATGTATTTGTCTGTGTGTGTGTGCATGTATGTATGTGTCTGTGTGTGTGCGTGTATGTATGTGTCTGTAACTGTGTGTGTGCATGTTACTGTATGTATGTGTCTATAACTGTGTGTGCGTGCATGTATGTGACTGTGTGTGCGTGTATGTATGTGACTGTGTGTGTGTATGTATGTGTGTGTGTATGTATGTGTCTGTGACGATGTGTGTGTGTATGTATGTGTCTGTAAAACTGTGTGTGCGTGTATGTATGTGTTTGTAACTGTGTGTGTATGTGTCTGTGACTGTGTGTGCGTGTATGTATGTGTCTGTGTGTGCATGTATGTGTCTGTAACTGTGTGTGCGTGTATGTATGTACTTGTCTGTGACTGTGTGTGCATGTATGTGTCTGTAACTGTGTGTGTATGTATGTATCTGTAACTGTGTGTGTATATGTGTCTGTGACTATGTGTGTGTGCGTGTATGTATGTGTCTGTGATTATGTGTGTGTGTGTATGCATGTGTCTTTAACTGTGTGTGTGCATGTATGTATGTGTCTGTGACTGTGCCTGTATGTATGTCTGTGACTATGTGTGTGTGCGTGTATGTATGAGTCTGTAACTGTGTGTGTGCATGTATGTATGTGTCTGTAACTGTGTGTGTGTATGCATGTGTCTGTAACTGTGTGTGTGCGTGTATGTACATGTCTGTAACTGTGTGTGTGTGTATGCATGTGTCTGTAACTGTATGTGTGCGTGTATGTATGTCTCTGTGACTATGTATGTGTGTGTGTATGTATGTGTCTGTAACTGTGTGTGTGTATGTATGTGTCTGTAACTGTGTGTGTTCGTGTATGTATGTGTCTGTGTCTATGTGTGTGTTTGTGTATGTATGTGTCTATAACTGTGTGCGTGTATGTATGTGACTGTGTGTGTATGTATGTGTCTGTGACTATGTGTGTATGTATGTGTCTGTGACTGTGTGTGTATGTATGAATGTGTCTGTAAAACTGTGTGTGCGTGTATGTATGTGTCTGTAACTGTGTGTGTGTATGTATGTGTCTGTAACTGTGTGTGTGCATGTATGTATGTGTCTGTAACTGTGTGTGTGTATGCATGTGTCTGTAACTGTATGTGTACATGTATGTATGTGTCTGTAACTGTGTGTGTGCGTGTATGTATGTGTCTGTAACTGTATGTGTGCGTCTATGTATGTGTCTGTAACTGTTTGCGCGTGTATGTATGTGTCTGTGACTGTGTGTGCGCGTGCATGTATGTGTCAGTGTGTGCGTGTATGTATGTGTCTGTAACTGTGTGTGTGTGTATGTATGTGTGTGTGTATATGTATGTCTGTAACTGTGTGTGTGTGTATATGTATATATGTGTCTGTATCTCTGTGTGTGTGTATATGTATGTGTCTGTAACTGTGTGTGCGTGTATGTATTTATCTGTCTGTAACTGTGTGTGCATGTATGTGTCTGTAACTGTGTGTGCGTGTATGTATGTGTCTGTAACTGTGTGTGTGTGTATGTATGTGTGTGTGTATATATGTATGTGTCTGTAACTGTGTGTGTGTATGTATATATGTGTCTGTATCTCTGTGTGTGTGTATGTGTCTGTAACTGTGTGTGTATGTGTCTGTAACTGTGTGTGCACGTATGTATGTGTCTGTAACTGTGTGTGCGTGTATGTATGAGTCTGTAACTGTGTGTGTGTATGTGTCTGTAACTGTGTGTGTGTGTATGCATATGTATGTGTCTGTATCTCTGTGTGTGTGTGTGTGTATGTATATATGTGTCTGTATCTGTGTGTGTGTATGTGTCTGTAACTGTGTGTGTATGTGTCTGTAACTGTGTGTGCGTGTATATATTTATGTGTCTGTAACTGTGTGTGCATGTATGTATGTGTCTGTAACTGTGTGTGTTTATGTGTCTGTAACTGTGTGTGTATGTGTCTGTAACTGTGTGTGCGTGTATGTATGTATGTGTCTGTAACTGTGTGTGCGTGTATATATGTGTCTGTAACTGTGTGTGTGTGTGTATGTGTCTGTAACTGTGTGTGTGTGCATGTATGTGTGTGTGTGTGTATATGTATGTGTCTGTATCTCTGTGTGTGTGTGTGTCTGTAACTGTGTGTGTATGTGTCTGTAACTGTGTGTGCATGTATGTATGTGTCTGTAACTGTGTGTGTGTATATATGTGTGTGTGTGTGTATATGTATATGTCTGTATCTCTGTGTGTGTGTGTATGTGTATGTATATATGTGTCTGTAACTGTGTGTGTATGTATGTCTGTGTGTGTGTGTATGTGTCTGTATCTCTGTGTGTGTATCTCTCTATGTGTGTGTGTGTGTATGTATATATGTGTCTGTAACTGTGTGTGTATGTATGTCTGTGTGTGTGTGAACATTTATTTAGAAATGCCATAAAAATGAACAATTCCCTGGCTATTCTGTTTTGCCCCCTCTGCTGCCTTCACACGTTATGATGTCTGGGCCCAGTCATGTCATTAGCTGCCACAACACCCCTTTTCATTAAAACATTGCCCTCTGCCAGATCCTGCTGTTAAAAGCACATGGAAGTCAAAATTAAACCTTTACGATTCAGATAAACCGTATAATTAAACAAAAAATGAATATAAAGTATATATGCTTCTTGTCATGGGCTTATCAGATGTGCTCAGCTAGATCCCAGTAGTGCATTGTTTCGCTGAAGCTGATTTAACTATGTGTTTAACTTATTTGCAGGGGTTAAACATATAGTTATATACAAGTAACAAGCTAGCACATTGCACATATACATCCTAATTTTGTAATGGAATTTCTTTAATATGTAGCGAAGGTTCAGCAGCACAATCATTGACAGTTTGTTTCTTATGATCATTTTATAAGCTTCTGAGAACTTCTTTTTTCCTTTTTTGATGATAGTTTGAGTTGTCAATATTGTGGTATTTATCATGTTTTACATCCCTAATTGTTTACCTCCCAACATGTGTGGCTAGTTATTAGGGCCATGCTGGGAGGGGGCGGGGTCACATATTATGAGCAGAATAATAGGCGCGCTTGGATGATCGGTGGGCGTGCCTGGGTGGTTTCTGGGCGTGTCTGGGCGGGGCTAAGATACATTCTCCAAATAAGGACATGTGGCTGACTCAGGTGGACAGAGCTCAGAATTAGGGACTGTCTCTCTCAAATCGGGACAGTTGGGAGGTTTATAATGGAGAACAGACCTTAACAGTATCACAATGAAGCCCCCATAATAAAAGGCTCAGATTATTAGGGTTGTGCAATCCTGTATCCGTATACTAAACAAATGCCACAAATGGATGTAATCTATAGCATTTTGCGCTTTTCTGCTAAAAAAATAATTGGATTTGCATATATATTTTTGTGTTGCATTTTCTTCTGAATATATCCAGCACCAAAAATAGCAGAAATTCCACAGACTGCAGTTTCAGCATTCCTACAAATGATCATTTATTTTTTTATTATTTTAGTTTTCTCCTTTACTTTTATTTTATCTGTTAGAGTTAATAACATTGCTCTCTTCGTCTTTATTATTGTTCAAATAATAATTTAAAAAAAAAAAAAACATATTAAAAAAATAAAGAAAAATTTTGCTTTTCTTATTAAATGCACCTCTTATTTTCTTCTTAAGATCTTACCTAAAATCAACCAAATTTGCCAGGTCACGGCAATCTTTTATTTGAATCTTTTGGCAATCTATAAATCACTGATATCTATAATAAAAAATCCTCTATTCAAAATCAAGAGGTCCAGATTGATATACACAGTTTATTACAGGAAAATGTATGTGCTTGCAATATTTCATGCTTTGGGCAGCCTCATAGGCCTGGAATGTCATTCAAGAAACAAGCAAGACTACAAACACACTTGAATTCTCTCTGTAAAAAGCCGAACTTTGAATATCGTGACTGCGTTAACAATTAGCGGACCTACTCAACAGTGGGCCCAGGTGCAAACTATCTTTTTGGCCCCCACCAAAGGTAACTCAGCAATATTAATAAGTTACCTACTGCTCTATATATTGAGAGAATAAATAAACACTAACCTGCACTAATTAAAGTCCCCCTGCATTAAGATTGTACACAGGCTGCACACACCTATGTATAGACTGGCTGTTATGGCCCCCCTAAGCCCTTGGGCCCTGGTGTAACTGTACCTGCTACACCAATGGTAGTTCCGCCCCTGGTTAACATATTCCCACCTAGATTTCAATGCAGCACAAAAAGTGTGGGGGGAAACACCCAACAAGTCAAGCAACCTGATCACGTTTAACCAAGTTCGCTAACCCAACCTGAAATATTAATATTTCAAATTCCAATGTTCTTCACATAGCAGAATACATTCTATTTATTCTTAAATACATATACGGATTGGAGATACATTCTACCTGTATTCAACTTCAAGATTATGAGGCCTATTTATCAAAGCGCCAACAATGTTGCATTCGCGGGCGTCAATACACTCGCCAAACATCGCGGCTGCAGATCTGAATACAATCTCCTTATTTATAAAAAAAACGTCAAAAACACGTGCGTTAAGTACGGTGCGAAGAGCATCGGACTGGTGTTAACTAACAGTCATCTATGTCATGGCTATTTGGGCTTTTCCCAACTTTATTTATACCATTTTAATACTGTCCACAAACAAGCACATTTCTCTAGCACATTATTGTATATAGTGTAAATGTATTCTTTTTCTGAGCAGGACTAATTGCGAATATAGCAAGTAGCGACATATTTGGTGCAAAGTGGAGAGTGAATTATTAGAATTATTTTTAAGATTGGACATACATATTTTAGTATGTATATACACTCACACACACACACATATATATATATATATATATATATATATATATATATATATATATATATATATGTGTGTGTGTGTGTGTGTGTGTGTATGTCAGAAATCTTTTGCAAACATATTTTCCGGAAGTTCCTTTTTTTTTTCTAAACAATGTTGTCTGTCATATCTCTGTGTTTATTTATACCACTATATGTATATATTGTAAATGTATTACTATTCTGAGCAGGAATTTTTTTTGAATATAACATGTAATCAGAGTATCATATGTATTTATTTGAAATCTATGGCTATTTTAAAGGGATAGGAAAGTGAAAATTTAAGTTGCACTAGTGGGAGCTAGCTGCTAATTGGTGCCTGCACACATTTGTATCTTGTGATTGGCTAAATAGATGTGTTCAGCTAGCTGTCAGTAGTGCAATGCTGTTCCTTCAGCAAAGGATAACAAGAGAATGAAGCAAATTTGATAATAGAAGTAAATTGGAAAGTTGTTTAAAATGGTATGTTCTATTCAAATCTTGAAATAATATTTTGGGGTTTCCTGTCCCTTTAAGAGCTGGGCCAGGTTTCTCTCTGCACCTGTCTTACCCCTCCTGATTGCAATCTATTTTTAAAAACCACCCCTTCACAGGTGTTATAAAATGGCCTGGCATATAAGATGACATTTCTTATTGACATTTCTTACTGAAAAATAAATTCAAGAGAAGGAAGAAATATACTGAAAATATCATGGCAGTAAAGAGGTGATTTTAATTTCTGCTGTATCTGAATCATGACAGTTTAAAGTTAGGTGGGCTATCCCTTTGAGCTATCAGCTTAGGATTTTATTAAAACAAACATATATTAGAATTTTAAAATCCTTGTCTAAAATATTACACTGTGTGTCCTAATGTCAGCATCAATGTTTATCTTTAATACTAATTTCCCATATACATACTTTCAAAGTATAATACACAATGTAACAAATGGCACTTACAAGTTCTGATGAGTGATCAATGACAGAAGTATCGAGCAATTTGATTCGTTAGTGATAGTTTATAATGTATATTTGAATCAGATTGGCTGATGTCATAAATCATGTGATTATGCATATTCCAATCAAAAGTGGTGGAAAAATTCACTATTGTGTGGGTTATTTAGGAGTTTGCGTCATAGTTGGTGCGAAAAGTGTTGCGTCAAATATGGCGAGTGGGACTTGTATTACATGGCTTAAACATGGTGCACATAGATTTTTCAAAAAAATAAAAAGAAAGTTAGCTATATTATGTTGTGTATTTATTTCATTTTTATCCCTATATTTGGGGCAAAACTTTGCAACAAATTTGTAGAAATAATAATGTCCCCTTGATTTGTAATGAGAGACAAAGTTGTAGCATAATCCATCAGTAGTAATGTATTTTTCATTTGTATCCCTATATCTACTAGTGCACCAAATGTGGAGCAATAATATTGTTTGATTTTTGAAGGGTATACATATTTAATAGTTTGTAATTTACTCTTAGGTGATATGCTTCATTGTCTTGCAGCATCGAACATAAGATTTCAGTGTTTTCCGACTCCCATTGAGTTCTATGGCATCCGCAACCTCAAGGGTGGCGGATTGAAAACTAGGTGCGCTGCGTCGGAAAAGACGCAAGCGTAACTGTTGAATTTTTGATAACTTTGTAAGAGCTTCAAATAGTGTCAAAATGAAGGTGAATGAACACAATTCCACTCGAATTCCATGGGTTTTCAACTGGCATCGATCTGTGTCGGATTGAGACGATCTCGACGCTTTGATAACTACGGCAGATCAATCTCGCGACAATTACGATGCGGAATTCCAGCGTATTTTCAGTTGATGCTTTGATAAATAGGCCTCTATGGGTGAGATTGTTCTGTGTACTGTATACATGTACTGAATCTGAACCGAAAGCTTGCTTTTTCCTGGCGGAAATAGTCCTGGAATGCCAAACTGCTTTATGCATTTTGCACTAAACAGCTGATGACTACTGTTGAGCGGCTTGTCTATGTCTATGCATTACTAACAGAACGATATACCCTATATTCTGTGGACTTGTGTCCTGGAGTGCCGATTTCTAAACGTAACAATCCCAATGTGCGTAAAATATCATATTGCATGATTGAGCTCTGCTTTATATCTATCTGCATACTAACTTTGGCTGCTTTTTACATGACAAACGCTTGCGAAGCTGAAAACTTGGTGCACTTTACACTCTTACAGAACTCGCTTGCCAATTTCTTTTGCTATCTTTGGGTTGCTAATTGATGGACATTTATACATTACAGCAGAACTGTGATCTGGATAATTTCACCGAGTACTGACTGGTTTTATAGTGGGAATCTTTTTCCTTAAGCCATTTGCTTTATATATATTTCTTTGTTTGGATTATCCTACTTAACTGCTAGATTTTATTTATTTATATATATATATATACTGTGTATATATATATATATATATATATATATATATATATATATATATATATATATATATATATATATATATATATATATATATAATGTTTTTGGGAAAATATAGATATATACAGATTACTGTAAGTATATATATATATATATATACTGTATATATATATATATATATATATATATATATGGCCCTCCTTTCAAACTTTTTATTATGCTTGAAAGTAATAAAGTAGTCAGAGTACCGGTCGTCGATACTGATACAAATTAGTATAGTAACCCTGCTAAAAAGAGGAATAATGCAAAATTCTGTTTGATATGGTGAGCTGCTGCCCTCTTGTGGATAAGTTTTGCACATGTTAGATTTTGAGACCATATTGCGCGTCATTATTATAGCATAATTTACAAAAACAAAAAAACAACAAAGCACAGGAAATATATGCACAGCCTTCACCATCATGCTTTGTCACCCATTTGGTAGCTACTAGAAATGTGCATTCGTTTTCGTAAGAATCAAAGAAAATAATGAAAATTCCATTTTCATTATTTTTGTTGCTTTACCAGAAGCTAAACCAACCAAAAATGAAAAAAAAACGAACAAAAAGAAAAATGTTTTATTTTATTTTAAAATTTTAATTTTTTTTGTTTTCAGTTGGTGTGTGCTGTTTTTATGATGCAAGCAGGCATTATCCAATGAAAGCAAACCAGGAAGGAGCAGCAGAATAGATTGATAGTTTCTCTCATCCTGTCAGTGGAAGTCATGAGAACCTAGCGCAGCGAAGGGGGTAAGTCGCGCAGTGATGGTCAGCAAAGTTAAATATATATGTATATGAATATATACATATATATCTATGTGTTTATATGTGTATATACACATATTAACACATCAGTAAATATGTATATAAGCATATACATATATATATTTACATGGAACACACAGTTCCCCAAAGACTGCAAGATAACGGCACTTTCAGTACCATTTTTTTTCAAGCACCCCACACCGTCAACTTTAACCACTCATTACTGCAGTTATTTTATTAAAAAATAAAGATGCTATTTTTATTTTTTAATAAAGAACACTACACTGAAGTTTGCGGGCACTCAGTTAATTTTCTGAGTGCTATTTGCTACTGCGAGCGTGCGGTAGCAATAACCAGCCACTTGTAATGGCTGCTAATTTATTGCGCGCCCGTAAAAGGGCAAATTTGCCCATTTATGGGTGCTCGGTAAATTAACGCTCCACTTGTAATCTAGCGCTGTGTGTACACAAGGGGTTTCATTGGTATATGGTTATGATAGTGAAAGAGAAACAGAAATCCCCTGCCAATTTTATTTAATCCCCTCCCAATTTTTAGTTAAATTTCTAAATAGCTATTTTTTTATCACCTGTGTGACATTTAGATATAGATGGCCATGTGACCTTTCACTTGAAAGAGCAGATTTTATCAATAAAAAGCCTAATTTGTCTAATGATTTGTTTAGCTAATAATTTTATATATATTTCCTTCTATTTGTATTCACTAGGCACATGCTTGGGTGAAGCTGCTGAAAAGCTTTTCCATTCATTCTGCAAAACAATATATATTATAAAATGAAACTTTAAGGGGAAGGGTTATAGGCAGTGTTACTGAGTCACCCCCAACTCTGGAAATGCTCGGTTTCTGGCTATGGATGTGCAGATCATACAAATGAATTCCCCGTAATGGTATAACCCATCCTGAATAAAATATCACCTACCAATAAATGTGTATTACAAGAAACAAAATTCTATTTAAAACTGAAATGTAGGTCTCAATGTTAACTATGTCCCTTTAAAGGGACAGACTACTTGTTTTTTTTAAATTGTTTAAAAAGTTAGATAATGCGTTTACTACTTATTCCCCATCTTTGCACAACTAATATTTTTATATTAATATACTTTATAACCTCTAAACCTCTAAATCTCTGCCTGCTTTTAAGCCCCTGCAGGCCACCTCTTATCTAAGTGCATTTTATTACCTTTTCACAGCCAGACAGTGCTAGTTCATGTGTGCTATATAGATAAACATTGTGCATACTCCTGTGGAGTTATGCATTAACCAGCACTAATTGGCTAAAATACACATATTAATAAGAACTAAGACAAGAGAGCAGTCTGCAGAGGCTTAGATACAAGGTAATCACAGAGGTAAAAGTATATTAATATAACTGTGTTGTTTATCCAAATCTGGGGAATGGGTAATAAAGGGATTATCTATCTTTTCTAAACAATAAAAAAAATCAAGTAGACTGTCCCTTTAACTGAGATAAATCCTTTGTGGGGGTTCCCCTCCAATGAATTTAAAAAATGAAATTATTGAGAGGTGATACAATTTTGAATAATTTGACATTTAAAATGATGGTAAACTTAACTCTTTGTATCAACAGATCCGGAATCTTAGAGATATTTTAGATGGCGTTTAATTAATCAGTTAATGAAGAAGCACTATAACCAATGTTCCCTCTAAAAACAAATTCTTGTGTGCAATTTTTTTTTTTTTTCTGTGGGCTTGATACCGCTTGTGTACGGCACTGAGCATATACTATATATATATATATATATATATATATATATATATATATATATATATATATCAGTGATGTGCTGTCACTAGAGGCAGGTGAGGCAGTGCTTCACCTCTCATATGGGCAAAAATATATATTTTTTTTATTGGCTTTAAAAAAAAAATTAATTTTTTTTCCCAGCATTTTTTTTTCCTCACAGCTATATGTTGTGCAATGAAGAGGCACAAGCATGTCTGCCCACCATTACACAACATGCTGGGCCATCTACTGGATGCAAGTGGTTAAGATCATTGCATGGCCAATTAACTGCTTATTTGAGGCAGTCCTATTTGGGCTGAACCAATCCAGCGAGAGGCATTAGTAAGTGGAACATAGGGTTGGGGCTGGATGTTAAATCATATAAAACAAAACAAAAACGGAAAAAAACAACTTTCATATATTTTGTTGCTGTCCTGTGAACCTGCTAGCTTTGCTAAAGTGAAAAAGAGAGTTCTGTTCTTCCCCTCTAAGTGCAGTGGAATGTGCCACTGTCACTTCCTGAATCCTTACAGAGCAGGAAAAGAGGCACAGAGAGCAGTGTTTCAACCACATCTTATTAAAGTAAGATTTTACTGATAGGGATTCTGTTAGTGACAATTATAATTTAATGAATGTGGTTTAGTGTTTTTTTACTCTTTTACAGCAGGGTCGTTTTTGTATTTTGTTTACTCAAACTTTACACCCACTAACTTAGCAGCTTGCCTCTGTACTTCACACTAAATTATAGACTCATTTTCTGAACTCTCTGTAACTCTGCTGTTTTATTACTTTAAATGCAGTGGTCCCTCTCTCCCCCCCCCCCCTTGTGTGTGTGTGTGTGTGTCTCTCTCTCTATCTATCTCTCTCTCTCCTTATGTGTTGTTCTCCCCCATGGTCTCTTTCTCTCTCTGTCTCTCTTCCTCCCCCTATGACTCTCATCCCTTATGTAATGAAAGAATCTATAAGCATAATTTGCAGCATTAAAGTAAAAAGTATGTTTTAAACATATTTTAATGGGCATGGATTTCTAGATCTCATAATCAGAGCAAGCATTGTGTTATCTGGCAAGAGTTTCTGTTACAATCCTTTTAGACTAAAATCAGATGTTTACTAATTTGACCAGTTTTCCAAGACACCATTTAAAGGGACATGAAACCCATATGAAACCCATATGCAAATTTAAATAACTTTCCAATTTACATCTAATATCTAATTTTCTTCATTCTTTTGATGTCCTTTGTTGAAAATCATATCTAAATATGCTCAGTAGCTGCTGATTGGTGGCTGCACATAGATACCTCATGTGATTGGCTCACCCATGTGCATTGCTATTTCTTCAACAAAGGCGTATCCTGCCACTGCCTCACCAGCCTCTGACGTCACTGCACGTCACTGATATATATATATATATATATATATATATACAGTATATATATATATATATATACACACTCACCGGCCACTTTATTAGGTACACCCTTGCTAGTACTGGGTTGGACCCCCTTTTGCCTTCAGAACTGCCTTAATTCTTCGTGGCATAGATTCAAAAAGGTGTTGGAAACATTCCTCAGACATTTTGGTCCATATTGACATGATAGCATCACGCAGTTGCTACAGATTTGTCGGCTGCACATTGATGATGCAAATCTCCCGTTCCACCACATCCCAAAGGTGCTCTATTGGATTGAGATTTGGTGACTGTGGAGACCATTGGAGTACAGTGAACTCATTGTCATGTTCAAGAAACCAGTTTGAGATGAGCTTTGTGACATGGTGCATTACGCTGCTGGAAGTAGCCATCAGAAGATGAGTACACTGTAGTCATAAAGGGATGGACATGGTCAGCAACAATACTCAGGTAGGCTGTGGTGCTTAAAAGATGCTCAATTGGTACTAAGGGCCCAAATTGTGCTAAGGAAATATCTGCCAGACCATTACACCACCAGCCTGAACTGTTGATATAAGGCAGGATGGATCCATGCTTTCATGTGGTTTACACCAAATTCTGACCCTATCATCTGAATGTCGCAGCTGAAATCGAGACTGGTCAGACCAGGCAACGTTTTTCCAATCTTCTTTTGTCCAATTTTGGTGAGCCTGTGCAAATTGTAGCCTCAGTTTCTTGTTTTCAGCTGACAAGAGTGGCACCCGGTGTGGTCTTCTGCTGTTGTAGCCCATCTGCTTCAAGGTTCGACATGTTGTACATTCAGAGATGGTATTCTGCATACATTGGTTGTAACGAGTGGTTATTTGAGTTACTGTTGCCTTTCTATCATCTCAAACCAATCTGCCCATTCTCCTCTCACCTCTGACATCAATGTGATGAGAGCAGGATGTGATGTCACTAGCATGTGGGCGGGGCTTAGGTCCGGTGTCTGTGTCGCAGTTAGTTTAGTACAATCAACCTGTCTGGATGTGTATTGCTATGCTCTGTAATAAAATAGAGTTGTACCATCATTGCTGTGTCCTGCATATGTCCTGCATCTCATGACATGGTGTCAGAAGTTCTGGACTGCGCTTCTGTTCCTGATCGATTGCAATGTCAAAGTTTACCCCACCTGAGCCTTTTGACTTCTCTCAGCCTGCAGCTTGGCCCACATGGCGTCAGCGGTTTCAGCGCTTCAGGATTGCATCCAAACTGAACAAGGAGAGTGGTGAAGTACAAGTTAATTCTCTTTTATACTCCATGGGGAAAGATGTAGAGCCAGTGTTCAATGCTTTTACTTTTCAAGAAGGGGAAGAAGTTAACTTTGATATAGTTATGGATAAACTCAGTGCCCACTTTGTGCCCAAAAGAAATGTGATTCATGAGAGAGCTTGTTTTCACAAACGTAATCAGCGTGTGGGAGAATCTGTGGAGTCATTTGTGCGCAGCCTGTATGAATTAGCTGAATTCTGTGAGTTTGGTGTTGCTAAAGAAGAGCAAATCAGAGACAGAATAGTTATTGGAATTGCAGATGCTGAAGTCTCCCTGAAGCTGCAGTTAGAGCCTGATTTAACGTTAGAAGGGGCTATTAGGATGGCCCGCCAGAGTGAACTGGTGAAAAAGCAAAGTGCTGATCTGAGGTCTGAGAGTATTGTGGATGAAGTGCAACAGTCTAGAAAAATTACTAGTGAAAGGCACAGTGTGAGCGGTAGATCAAAAGTACTGGAAAGGCCTAGAAGTGGATGGGCGCAACATGGCCGATGCACACGGTGCTACCGGGCGCATGATCAGAGTGCCATATGCCCGGCCAGAGATAAAAGATGCAGAAAATGTAACAGAATAGGCCATTTTGAAGTGGTGTGTAAAACTGAATACATTAAGGAGATGCAGGTGGACAGTGACCAGGAGGGTCAGGAAGTGTCTTTTGTGGGGTCTGTTGTGGAACGGACAAGCTCAGAGGAAGATTGGAAAGTTACTTTTACTGTAATGGGAGCCAATGTTGATTTTAAGATTGACACAGGAGCTGATATCACTGTAATGTCTTTTGCTGAATTTATGAAACTGCCTCGACAGCCCCAGCTGGCGAAGGTTACGACAAACGTCCATAGTCCTGGTGGCCGCATTGATTGTGTGGGGAAATTTCTCGCCAGCTGTGAGTACAAACAAAAAAAGTTCACCATGTGGGTGCATGTGATCCGAGGTCAGTGTGTTAACAGTTTATTGAGCAGAAAAGCAGCCTGTGATTTGGGCCTCGTGGCCAGAGTGAATGAGGTCTCTGAAGATATGTTTGGCGAGTTGGGCCTACTGAACTGCAAACCTGTCCGTATAGCACTTAAAAGTGATGCAGTCCCATACAGTATTTCTACTCCTCGTAGAATTCCGTTCCCGCTCATGCCTCAAGTGGAGAAAGAGCTCATGCGCATGAAGTCTATGGGGGTTATTGAAGAGGTTGTTGAAGCAACTGATTGGTGTGCCCCCATTGTTCCAGTTGCAAAGAAAAATGGGAAGGTGCGCATCTGTGTGGACCTGAAAAGGTTGAATGAGGCAGTGAAGAGGGAGAGATTTGTGCTGCCGACGTTGGAAGATATAGCCCCGAAGTTGGCTGGGGCGAAGTTCTTTTCCACATTAGACGCTTCTAGCGGCTTTTGGCAGATCCCCCTGGATCCAAAGTGCCGCAAACTGACTACCTTTATCACTCCGGTAGGTCGGTTCTGCTTCTGCAGACTTCCCTTTGGGATATCCTCCGCTCCTGAGATCTTTCAAAGGGAAATGAGTTCTCTCCTGAGTGGCCACGTGGGCACAGCAGTCGTCATGGACGACATTCTAGTGTATGGGTCTACAGTGGAGGAGCATGATCAGCGTTTGAGTTGTGTGCTGCAGGCTATCAAAGAGTCAGGGCTGAAGCTGAATAAAGAAAAATGTCATTTTAGGAAAACTGAATTATGCTACTTTGGGCATATCATCAACGGGGATGGCATCAAGCCGGACCCCGAGAAAATTCAGGCTATCGAACAGATGAAAAGCCCTTCTGATGTACATGAGCTGAGACAGATATTGGGCCTTGTAAATTACGTGGGCAAGTTTCTTCCAGATTTATCTACAGTTTTGCACCCTATCACAGAGTTGCTTAAGAAAGATGTTGCCTGGGTCTGGGGACCCTCACAAGAAAAAGCGTTCCTGCATGCTAAGTCCCTGCTGGGGTCTGCCCCAGTGCTGGGGTTCTACGACCCTTCAAAAAAAAACTGTGGTTAGTGCTGATGCAAGCAGTTATGGGTTGGGGGCTGCACTCCTGCAGCTGAATGACAACAAACTACAGCCCATCGCCTACTGTTCCCGCACACTGACGGCTGCGGAGTCAAAATACGCTCAAATTGAGAAAGAGTGCCTGGCTGCAGTTTGGGCCTGTGAGCGCTTTCAGCGTTATCTAGTGGGTTTGGAGAAATTTAGTCTGGAAACTGACCACAAACCGCTAGTCCCTCTTATCAATTCTTATGACATCGACAAAACACCCTTGAGATGCCAGAGACTTTTAATGAGACTGCTCAGGTTCAATGTTCAGGCAGTGCATGTGCCGGGGAAGCAGCTGGTTGTGGCAGATACACTGTCCAGGCTCCCGCTGGCTGCTGCTGAAGAATCCTCCACAGAGTCGGATGTAAAAGTGTATGTTGATTCTGTTCTGGCCTCTAAGTCCATTTCCTCAAGGAAACTGGAAGAGATAAAGAAAGAGACATATTTGGACACAGATCTGCAAGAAGTTATAAGGTACATAAGAGATGGCTGGCCCGAGAGCCGGGCAGCCTGGATGTCTTTAAATGCTTACCAGCCAGAGAGGTCACAGCTCACGGAGCTGGAGGGGTTGGTGCTGTTCCAAGACCGTATTGTAATTCCTGTCAGCATGAGGAAGGAGATGTTAAACAGGATTCACGATGGCCACTTAGGCATTACAAAGTGCAGAGAAAGAGCAGCTACAGCTGTGTGGTGGCCTGGGATCAGCTCCGACATTGCAAATCACGTGTCTAAATGTGCCTTTTGCCGGGAACGCCGGCCTACTCAGAGAAGGGAGCCCTTAATGTCTACTCCGCTGCCTGCGGGGGCCGTGGCAGAAAATAGCTGCTGATTTGTGCGAACTGCACGGGAAAAAGTTTCTTGTTGTTATCGACTACTATTCCAGGTATTTGGAAATAGCACCCCTGAATGATATCACAAGTCAGGCCGTTATCATTCGCCTGAAGAGCTTGTTCGCCCGCTGGGGCATTCCAATGGAGCTGGTGAGTGATAATGGCATGCAGTTCGCTTCTACAGAGTTCAGTGCTTTCAGCAGGGAATATGATTTTGTACATTCCACGTCAAGTCCACATTATCCGCAGGCCAACGGAATGGCTGAAAGGGCAGTTCAAACAACAAAATTCATTCTAAAGCAATCTGAACCGTACCTAGCCCTCTTGTCATACAGGGCGACGCCCATTCAAGCCACCGGGTTTAGCCCGGCACAGCTGATGCTAGGACGCCAGATTCGCACCACTTTACCCTCAGTGGGTGTCTTCAAGCCGCCTGGCCCTGTTCCTCGGGACGAAGTCCTTAGGAGGGATGAAGAGGCCAAAAAGGGTTATCGTTTCTTCTACGACAGGAGACATTCTGTCAGGCCTTTACAGGAACTGAAAGCGGGCCAAAGTGTCAGAATTAAACTGGATGATGAGAAGAAATGGAAGACGCCTGCTACGGTAGTGGGCCGCTCTCCAGAACCAAGGTCTTACACAGTCCTTACAGAGGGAGGGACGGTTACACGCCGTAACCGAAGACATCTTCAGCCTGTACCTGAGAGTCTGGAACCGGATACCTCAGTACCACCGCCGGTGGGATCCCCTGTTCTAAGAGAGGTGCCTTCCCCTCAGCAAGATCATAGCGGGGATATATCTTTGCCTCCAGCAGACTCTTGTTCACCATCTTCTGTATCAGAGGACAGTTCATGCAAAGTTACATCAAGCGGAAGAGTGGTGAGGCTTCCGGCCCGATACAGGGACTGACTTTAGCTAGAACAGTGACCGGAAGTATGGGCAGAATAATCCCATGGTCACTGTGGACTAGGGTAGTCTACCCCGATGTCCAAGTCAGGATGTAATTTATTTGTTCATGTTTTCTAATCTATCTGTTCTTATAATGTTCTAAAACAAAATGTTGTTGTATACCCTGTTGGTGTACCTTGTTATTTAATATATGCGAATGTATGCTTTGCCTTTGAAAAAGGGGAAGATGTGATGAGAGCAGGATGTGATGTCACTAACATGTGGGCGGGGCTTAGGTCCGGTGTCTGTGTCGCAGTTAGTTTAGTACAATCAACCTGTCTGGATGTGTATTGCTATGCTCTGTAATAAAATAGAGTTGTACCATCATTGCTGTGTCCTGCATATGTCCTGCATCTCATGACAATCAACAAGGCATTGTCATCCACACAACTGCTGCTCACTGGATATTTTCTCTTTTTCAGACCATTCTCTGTAAACCCTAGAGATGGTTGTGCGTGAAAATCCCAGTAGATCAGCAGTTTTGAAATATTCAGATCAACAACCAAGCCACATTCAAAGTCACTTAAATCCCCTTTCTTTCCCCATTCTAATGCTCGGTTTGAACTTCAGCAAATCGTCTTCACCATGTCTAGATGCTTAAATGGATTGAGTTGCTGCCATGTGTTTGACTGAGTACCGAATAAAGTGGCCAGTGTGTGTGTGTGTATATATATATATATATATACTGTATATATATATATATATATATATATATATATATATATATATATATATATACATTCACAAAGCTGCCTCTGAGGCTGCGGACATCAATCTGCCTGAAGGTTTGCGTAGAAACAGATGCATACAGGGCTTGAGGAAGGGGATACTTTGTCCCTGAAACATCACATTTGTCACAGTAAAGAAATTGAAATGATCAGAGAGTGCAAGCCTGTGTTTATCTTTGAATTATCTATTAGTAGCACCCTGGAAGTTGTCTGATGAGTGAGAGTGCACATCCTTCTAACCTATATATATATATATATATATATTACAGTAATTTAATAATTCGTATTCATATTTTTCCATATTTTATATTTAATATTTACATAATGTGCCTTAAGATAACTAATTCTTCATATGAGCTAAACCGACACCGCATTAGACCTACAGTGAGCAACCGGAAGCGCGTTATGCGTGTTTTACATTCCTGTGTTCTTGACATAGAAAAAATGTTTTTTATTTTTAAATTAATAACTCCTGTCGAGTTATCATGCAAGTGATAAGGGTTAGGTTTTTTCTTCTGCCCCCCTCCTTTAAAGTCTATGGGGACAATAAGTTATTTAGTCGGGTTTCGCTCGAGCGCAAAAGGTTTACTCTCATCTTGTAATACAGGCTCAAACCCGTGCAAAATCTTTACTTCTGGTGGTGCTATCACTCGAGCAAAATCGCTAAATAGCACACCACTTGTAATCTGTCTAATAGAGTTCCACAGCATGTAGTACAAAAAATCCGTACAAATAAGAGCATGACATTTTTTTCCAATACAATAGGTCTTTAAGACTTCAGTGACAACTAACATGGGTTTCACAACCATAGCAAAGGGTCAACAGTTATATCCAGGATTCCATGTGTCTATTGATTTGTATTTGTGTAACAGAAGTTGCTGAAAAATACCTTTATGACTTGATGATGACTTTATGAGAGGCACAAGTTGTAGGCAAAACCAAAGTAGCTTGTGGTGGTTTTATATACTGTATATATAGGGCCCTCCTTTCAATCTTTTTATTATGCTTGAAAGTAATAAAGTGGTCAGAGTACCGGTCGTCGATACTGATACAAATTAGTATAGTAACCCTGCTAAAAAGAGGAATAATGCAAAATCCTGATATGGTGAGCTGCTGCCCTCTTGTGGATAAGTTTTGCACATGTTAGATTTCGAGACCATATTGAGCGTCATTATTATAGCATAATTTACAAAAACAAAAAAACAACAAAGCACAGGAAATATATGCACAGCCTTCACCATCATGCTTTGTCACCCATTTGGTAGCTACTAGAAATGTGCATTCGTTTTCGTCAGAATCAAAGAAAATAACGAAAATGGCATTTTCATTATTTTTGTTGCTTTACCGAAAGCTAAATCAACCAAAAAAGAAAAAAAAGAAGAAAAAAAAAAGAAAAGAAAAATGTTTTATTTTCTTTTAAAATTTTCGTTTTTTTTGTTTTCAGTTGGTGTGTGCTTTTTTTTATGATGCAAGCAGGCATTATCCAATTAAAGCAAACCCGTCATGCCGCGCCGCTCTAGCCATTTCTAGGGGCGCGGCGTCTCCTTACCTGCTCGTTGTCAGGGGCAGTGTCGGCTCCGGATGCGTGCGGCGATGATGTCGGCGATCATGCCGGTCAGACCTCAGTGGCGCAAATCTGCGTCTATTTAAATACAACGCCTCCCCATAATTTTAATTGTTGTTGAATTTCCCCCAGAAATTAACTTTAACAAGCAGTGATTCAACCTACTCCCAGCTGAGTGGCAATAACCATGAAACAGTTGTCCTGGGATTGGTCTGAATCACTTTACTAACCCTAGCTAAGCATAAAAGCTGTGTAATGCAGCAGTGCTATGGAGTAAAGGGAAGTCTGTCTTAAAAAGCAGGCTAAAAGTATAAAGGTGAGTCATTGTGAACCTCATTTGCATATATTACCCAGATTCCTTTGCTGCATTGGAAACAGTGTAGTCAGAGAGTTTCTGGGTTTAAAGCAAGTCTTCTGACTTGTTTAGATTTGTAAATGGTTTACACAATGAGTTATTTTCTCTATATATTATATAAATACTTGTAGAAAGATCTGCCCAAGTATAGGTGTTACTTTGTGTGCTCCTGGGTGTGACAGATCGTTCTTTCTTGTGCCTCATATCGTTACTGAACCTGCCTGCCTGACTACTCCACCTGCCTTAACCCTTAAAGGGCCACTGTAAGTAAATATTTTCTATGCCTGTTACTAACTAACTACCCCAAATACGCTTTTTATCAATAGCATTTCATTAACATATCTCATATCAGAAATCTTGTCTGCAAATTTAATTGTTTTCCAAACCTACTCCATGGGTATCCTTTGCTCTGTACCAATCCGTTTACAATACCTAGGTTTCAAAATGGCGCTTTAAACACAAAGTTATTGGTTTAAGTATTTTGAACATGCAGTGCTGAAAATAGTGGGCAGGATAACGTGACATCATCGGTGAATAAAAGATATAACTTTTAGAACGTTATGAAACTTCGTTTTGGAGAAAATATAGGTCAGTAGGTTTTAATTAATGTTTATTAACTTTAATATGTTAGTTGTTTAGCTTAAAAATTATAACAGAAAGTAATCCTTTAAGCTGCTGGATTGATCACTGTTGTTGAACCTGCCTGTCTGACTACTCTACCTGCCTTAACCCTTAATCTGCTGGACTGCTCTACTGTTGCCAAACCCTGCCTGCCTGACCATTCTAGTGGTGTGCCCTTGGACTGCTTTTCTGTTGCCAAACCCTGCCTGCCTGACCATTCTAGTGGTGTGTGCTTAGACTGCTTTACTGTTGCCAAGCCCTGTCTGCCTGACCATTCTAGTGGTGTGCCCTTGGACTGCTTTACTGTTTCCAAACCCTCCTGCCTGACCATTCTAGTGGTTTATCCTTGGACTGCTATGCTGTTGCCATACCCTGCCTGCCTGACCATTCTTGTGGTTCATCCTTGAACTGCTGTGCTGTTGCCACTGGGGACTGTCCTGCCTGTGGTGAGTGCTGCCTTCCTCATCTCAGTTTCTCTGCTCTGGGATATTCCCTATCATTCCGGCTCGACGCCGGGATAACAAGACTGCTGGCCGAGTTTGGTCGGATAGAGGAGTATCCCACGAGCTTTACATTATACTTGGGCCATGCAGCCAGATGAGGTGGCACGAGCTGTTTATCTTCAGGTACAGATGTTGGGAACGCATACCACACAGTTGCAGAAAATGGATTCCAAGCTAGAGGCTATTACCACTCAACTCTCCTTACTAGTTGCAGTGAAGGATGCCGCTCCTGTTGCTACATCACCAGCCCTAGTCCTAGTGCTGTGACTTCTCCCTCTGCTTCTGAAAGTATACCCCAGATACTCTTGCCTGACAAGTATGAAGGTACTACTGACTGCAGGGGTTTTCAAAAACAAATCCAGGTTGCACTTCCGCAATGATCCTCACACCTTCCAGTCTCATCAGTCAAGGGTCACCTTTATCATTTCCTTGCTAAAGGACAAGGCTCTAGCCTGGGTCTCTCCCCTTTTGGAACAGAACGCTGCACTCCTGCATGATGCTGATGAGTTCATTTCTGCTTTATCTTCTGTGTTTGGAACTTCTGGCCGTACCTCTGCTGCAGATTATTCTCTCCTGGATCTCCGCCAAGGCAATAAAACTGTGGCACAATTTGCCATCGAGTTACGCACCTTGGCACTTGAAACCACTTGGGATGGCAGTGATCTTAAGGCAGCCTTTAGGAGGGGTCTCCATGAACGCATCAAAGATGAACTCACTTATCGTGATATTCCTTCTTCTTTGGATGCCTTAATAGCGCTTTGTATCAATCTGGACTCTCGCTTTCAGGAAAGACAAGACAGAACTAGGAGGGTCCTTCTCTCCCATCCTTCTATTCATCCAGTTTCGGCAGCATCCGCTACCCCTTCAGCTACTCCAGTTACCTCAGTAGAGGAACCCATGGATCTCTCCTCCTTCAAACCTTCAGAGTCTGAAAGACAGAGAAGAAGGAGACTGAGACTATGTTTTTATTGTGGATCTAACACCCACCAACTGAAGGACTGTGACATTCGGCCGGGAAAAGCCAATGCTTAGGGGATAACACTGGGGTACCTCTAAGCATGGTCTCAACAAAATCCCCTCACTCCTCTCGGATCCTAGTACCTGTTACCCTTACCTTCCTTCAGAATACTGTCCACACTCAAGCCTTCATTGATTCAGGGGCAGTTGGAAACTTCCTGGATCACCGTTTTATGATTCAAGCTGGTTTGCCTCTGCAGAAAAGATATTGTCTCAAAATAACCACCCTGGATGGCACCCCCCTTGGTTCGGGCGTGATCCATTTTGAGTCAGCACCCCTGACCCAGACCTTTGGAGTCCTCCACGCTGAACAGCTGCAGTTTGAGGTCATTCATTCCCCAGCACAGCCTGTCATCCTTGGTCTTCCTTGGCTTTGGGTACACAGTTCGATTAGGCTGAGGGACAACTGGCCTCCTGGGGTATCTACTGTTTCCACTCCTGCATTGCTAAAGTAATTCCTCTGCCCCGTATTCCCATAGCCAGTATACAGACTCCTTCAAACCTTCCTTCAGTATACACAGACTTTGCAGATGTGTTCGAGAAAAAAGCAGCCGACGTGCTGCCACCCCACCATCCTTATGACTGCAAGATCAACCTCTTTCTCGGAGCCCCACTTCCTAAAGGGAGGACTTATCCACTCTCCAAGGCTGAAACCAAATCCATGGAGGAGTACATCCAAGAGAACCTAGCCAAAGGGTTCATTCGACCTTCCTCCTCTCCTGCTGGGGCTGGCTTCTTTTTTTGTCAGTAAGAAGGATGGTGGGCTCAGACCCTGCATTGACTACAGGGCCTTGAACAACATAACCATCAAGAATTGCTATCCCATAGCATTGATCACCGAACTGTATGACTCACTCCAGGAAGCTTGCTTTTTCACCAAATTGGACTTACGTGGGGCATACAATCTGATTCGCATCTTTCCAGGCAACGAATGGAAGACCGCCTTTAACACAAGATCTGGGCATTACGAATACCTTGTAATGCCCTTTGGGCTGTGTAACGCTACTGCAGTCTTCCAGGCATTTGTCAACGATGTCTTCCGTGACCTCCTCAACCGCATTGTCATCGATTATCTGGATGATATCCTTGTTTTCTCTTCGACTTTAGAGGAGCATAGGATTGTGAGACAGGTGCTTCTTCATCTCAGAGAGAATTCTTTGGTAGCCAAGCTAGAAAAGTGTGAGTTTCATCAAGTTCAGATCCAATTCCTTGGATATGTCATCTTGAAGGAGGGTTTTGCCATGGATCCTGCTAAACTCCCCGCAGTATTAGAATGGCCTCAACCTACCTCTTTAAAGGAATTGCAGAGGTTTTTGGGATTCTCCAATTATTACCGCAAGTTTATAAAGAACTTTTCTCAAACAGTAGCTCCTCTCACTGAATTGACAAAACAGAACAAAGACTGTAAACATTGGCCTCCTTAGGCCATAAACGCCTTTTCGTCTGAAAAAGGCTTTTTGTTCAGCTCCTGTGCTCCGCCATCCTGATCCTGACCTACAGTTCACTCTAGAGGTTGATTCCTCCGAGATAAGGGCTGGAGCAGTTCTTACCCAGAGGGACCCTTTGATTTCTAAGTCACACCCTGTAGCCTTTTTCTCTAAACGCTTTACTCCTGCTGAGAGGAACTACAATGTGGTTAATCGTGAACTCTTAGCCATTAAGATGGCCTTGACTGAATGACATCACTGGATAGAGGGCACCACCAATCCTATTCAGATTCTCACCGACCACAAGAATCTGACTTACCTAGAGACTGCTCATTGACTCAATCCTCAACAGGCCAGGTGGGCCTTATTCTTTTCCCATTTTAACTTTGTGGTCTCTTATCTCACTCCAGATACAGGCGCAGACAACTGCAGTATCTGATACATTGGAAGAGTTCCTCCGTGGCAGATCGTTCCTGCCTGTGATGTGCGTGCTCCATCTCTGGTCTCCAGATTCCATGCTGCTCATCCTTTGAGGCCGACTGAGGCCGACTCTGGTTCCCGGAGGGAACCCTTGAGAGGGGGGCTATGTCACGCTGCACCGCTCTAGCCGTTGCTAGGGGCACAGAGTCTCCTTCCCTGCTCGTTGTCAGGGGCAGTGTCGGCTCTTGATGCGTGCGGCGCTGACGTCATTGCCGCACGCTGTGGATGCCGGTAGGACCTCAGTTGCGTGAATCTGCACCTATTTAAATCCTTGTATAACGATCTGTCACTGCCAAGTATAGGTGTTACTTTGTGTGCTCCTGGGTGTGACAGATCATTCTTTCTTGTGCCTCCAGCGGAAGTACTTCCGGTGACATCACTTTGGGAATCGCCATTTGACGCCTGACCGTGAAGAGGAGCGCATATAGTTTCATAGGTAAGAAAGGAGTGCAGCGTGGTTAGGGGGGTTAGGCCTCAAGGGGCGGTAGGCTTGCAGCTATCACAGGGGGCACAGAGGCTTAGTGCTGATAAGAAGGGAGGCAACGGAGCTACTTTGGGGCAAGCTGGGACCGGAATGGGGTCAAGAAGCAGGCAAAAAGGGGCCAATAAAGGAGCAAGTGCGCGATCGGCGGCAAAGGCCACTACAGGCTGAAATAAAGGTGTGGAGGCACCTCAAATGCCTAGTATAAATGTGGCAGATTATGTGAACTCGGATTCCACAGGCATGGCTTTCGGTATGGATGATGGCAGGATGGATAGTATTGAGGGCACGTCTAGGGACACTAGGCCCCAGCATGTTTTGGCAGCACAGGCTAACACTAGGAAAGTGGTCACTAGATCCAAATTTAAGCAGGGTTACACATCCCATTTCCATAGTCTAGATATGGAAATGGCATCAACTAGAAGTTGTAGAAAGCCTTCACCCTAGGCCCCTAAGACAGTGTACTTTAGTGACGAAATTGAGGATTTTTATGAGGATGATCAGAGCGTGCAAGTTAAAGAAGGGCGGGCAAGCGCCCATGTGTGTCAAGAGTGCTTAAAGGGAGGGCTGATCAGAGTGTGAATAGAGGGAGGGGGAGAGCTGAACTTCTCCCGCGTGGTATTCCAGTCTTGAATTCTGTTTTTCAGGATAGTGATATGGCAACTACTGGAGACTCAGGGAATGGCCTGGATAGAGGTAGAGAGAGCGGTGCTGATTCCATTGTGTCGGAAGATGAGCGTCCATCGACATCGGTGTGGTGCCTATACCAACCAGGACGGGGACACAGGCCCGTGAGTCTTCAGTTTCAGTGGGGTTTAGGGGTTTCAGGGTCTGCTCGTCTTGCTATTTGGAGAAGAGACCTGATCAGAATCTGGCCATATTAAAATATATGCAAAACATGGAGATTATTGAGGAGAACTATCGCAAAGGAGCCTGGCGTGATTACGATGAGGCCTTTTGTAGGAAAATGGTAGGTAACCCTCTCCTGGACTTTGGGTGTGTGGAGATCCAGCTCTGGGCCTGGCTGGGTCCAGAAAGGGTTCCTGGGACTTCTGCTCCTCCGGCAGTTACACCGCAGGTACGTCCAGCTAACAGATTTCGGAGGTGTCCCACTGGGGTCTGCTAGAAACTCCAGGACAAGCATTACACACTGGGAACTTCGTGTTCCTTTCAGCATGCATGCTGCAAGTGCGGGGGACCTCATCCAGCCGGAGATTGCGTTAAAAATTTTGAGAAATAGAATAGGGCAGGACAGGGAGGCGCTGCTGCTGGTAAGGGCGGTCACTCCGCTGAAGGTGGCCGCAATTAGGTCATGGCTTGCTTGTAGTAGAATCAAAATAGTGGAAACAGCACACCAAATTTCCTCTTTCAGTGGGGCACGGAGCAACAGACTTGCCAAGTCTCACCAAAGTCCATGAATTTCAAGAAACTCCAGCCACCAATTTCTTTAAAAGACCTTTATTCTTTTGTTTTGGGTCCCATTGATAATACAACGTTTCAAGCCAGCATTAGGCTCTTAGTCATGTACACTTTAGCTATACAGGTTTCTGCTACTTATACCTTCACCTGTTAATCATTCACCTGATGTTAATTAACCCATTCCATAAGGAACACAATCATTGCTATTGCAACAGTGACATCTTGTGGATGAAAAATATAGTACATCACTGTTTTCATTCTAAATTTTTCAGTGCTCTTTCATGGAATGGATAAACACCATCACATTTAATTAAAACAACATAAAACCTATATACAATTTAAAAAGAGGAGCATAAAATCCCAATATCTATAGAGCCACAGTAATAGGGATCAATGTACATAATACATTCTCATCATCATAAATTTATAGAAATATCTACAATCTTTTTCGCCAATATATGACCAATTGTTATTATCCTTAAATATTGGTGTCTATACTCATGATATATTTTTTCTTTTTTCTTTAACTTATCCATATGGTATACTAGATAAATAATTAGAAGTCAACAAAACAGACTCCAATCAAAGTCTTTGTTTAAACCCCTAGGGGTCAGGCAATCTAATTTATGAATCCAGAACATCTCCCTCATTTTAAGGAGATGTTCTCTATCACCACCCCTCCTTGGTTTCATTACCTGATCTATAATCAGGAATCTAAGTTGACTGATATTGTGACCTACAGAGAGGAAGTGAGAGGACACAGGAGCCTCCATATTTTTACATCTTATGTTTGATTTATGTTCTGTTATCCTCTCCCTTACCTCTCTGCAGGTCTCGCCTATATAGATAAGTCCACATGGACACTTGATCATATAATTAGCAAAAGTAGTTCTACATGTGAAATATTTGTTTATTGTGTATTTCCGTCCGCTAGTTGGATGATAAAAAATGTTTCCTTTTATCATAGAACTGCAGTGACTGCAGTTAAAGCACGGATAACAACCATTATTCTTGCTACCAATTGTTAATTGGATATTTCTCTTAGCAGAACCTATGTCAGTGTGTACAATCAAGTCCTTGATACTTTTATTTTTCTTATATGCTACCATGGGCACCTGTTTGAATTCTTCCACTTGTGGATTACATTCCCTTAATATGTGCCAGTGTTTTTTCAAGACACCGGTTATTTTTCGACTGAACCTGTTATGTTGGGTGACAAATATTATATTGTTCTCTCCTTTCTTACCTAGATTGCCTTTTTTCTGATTTCGTTTAAAACCAACTTCTGCATTTGCCAATTGTTCTATTATTAAGTTCCTAGGGTATTTCCTCGCAATGAATTTTTCAGCCATTTCTCCCAATCTTTGTTTGCATTTGTTGCTGTCTGACACAATTCTCTTAACCCTAGTGAACTGGCTCTTAGGTATTGCTTTAAACACACTCTCTGGGTGGCAGCTGCCATATTGTAGCAAATTATTCTTATCAGTCTTTTTTGTGTATAGATCAGTTTCCAAAAAACCTTTTTCTTTATAAACATAAGTGTCCAAATATTCTATACCTACTTCACTCATATTCATACTAAATTTCAATCCTTTTACTGAGCAATTTAAATCCTCTATGAACGTTAATAGGCTCCCAACGTCGCCCCCCCACACGCCAAACACATCATCGATAAATCTCCACCAGGAGACCCCATGAAGTTGGAAAAGTGAGTTAGAGTACACGAAGTGTTCCTCAAAACTATTCATGAATATGTTGGCGTATGTGGGGGCGACGTTGGAGCCCATTGCTGTCCCCTGTTTCTGAATGTAATAAGTATCCATGAACAAAAAATAATTCTGATGTAATATTAAGGTTAATAGATCTATCAAAAAGCCAATTTCTATAAGGGTGTAATTGCTGTCAGTTTTTAAGATATTCTCAACTGCTGCTATTCCACTTGTGTGCTTAATTGAAGTGTACAAGCTGGAAACATCTAATGTAAATAATATGCATTTCTCACCAACCTGGCCCAAATCTTTAACCCCTTAAGGACCAAGGACGTACGCCACACGTCCTCAAAAAAAAAATACAGTTAATGACCGAGGACGTGTGGCGTACGTCCTTGGTCTGGAAAGCAGCTGGAAGCGATCCTACTCGCTTCCAGCTGCTTTCCGGTTATTGCAGTGATGCCTCGATATCGAGGCATCCTGCAATAACCCCCCTTGGCCATCCGATGCAGAGAGAGCCACTCTGTGGCCCTCTCTGCACCGGGCATCGGTGGCCGGTATCGTTGGTGGGTGGGAGCAAGTCTGGGAGGCGGGTGGGCGGCCATCGGTGTGCCGGATGAAGTGGAGGGGGGCGGGATCGGGGGCGGGAGCGCGCACGGGAGCGCACGCGTGCACGGGGGGCGGCAGGCGGGCGTGTGCACGGGGCGGGAGGGAACCGCTACACTGCAGAAAAATAAATGGTAATAAAAGAAAAAAAAACACATTTAAATAAATAAATAAACAATCTAAGGTATCTGGAAGGGGTGGGGGGTTGGTCTGGGGGGGGGGAAGCTACACTACAGAAAAGGGCAAGTAAATTAAAAAAACAAACACTTTTTTTACTAAACTGGGTACTGGCAGACAGCTGCCAGTACCCAAGATGGCGCCCATTAAGGCAGAGGGGGAGGGTTAGAGATCTGTTTGGTGGGGGATCAGTGAGGTTGGGGGCTAAGGGGGGGATCCTACACAGTAGCATATGTAAATATGCTAAGAAAAAAAAAAAATATATAGCTTTTATTTTAGTACTGGCAGAGTGTCTGCCAGTACTTAAGATGGCGGGGACAATTGTGGGGTGGGGGAGGGAAGAGAGCTGTTTGGGAGGGATCAGGGGGTCTGATGTTTCAGGTGGGAGGCTGAGCTCTACACTAAAGCTAAAATTAACCCTACAAGCTACATAATTAACCCCATCACTGCTAGCCATAATACACGTGTGATGCGCAGCGGCATTTGGCGGCCTTCTAATTACCAAAAAGCAATGCCAAAGCCATATATGTCTGCTATTTCTGAACAAAGGGGATCCCAGAGAAGCATTTACAACCATTTGTGCCATAATTGCACAAGCTGTTTGTAAATGATTTCAGTGAAAAACCTAAAATTGTGAAAAATTTAACGTTTTTTTTAATTTGATCGCATTTGGCTGTGAAATGGTGGCATGAAATATACCAAAATTGGCCTAGATCAATACTTGGGGTTGTGTACTACACTACACTAAAGCTAAAATTACCTCTAAAAGTTCCCTACATGCTCCCTAATTAACCCCTTCACTACTGGACATAATACACGTGTAGTGCGCAGTGGCATTTAGCAGCCTTCTAATTGCTAAAAAGCAATGCCAAAGCCATATATGTCTGCTATTTCTGAACAAAGGGGATCCCAGAGAAGAATTTACAACCATTTATGCCATAATTGCACAAGCTGTTTGTAAATAATTTCAGTGAGAAACCAAAAGTTTGTGAAAAAATTAGTGAAAAAGTGAACGATTTTTTGTATTTAATCGCATTTGGCGGCGAAATGATGGCATGAAATATACCAAAATGGGCCTAGATCAATACTTTGGGATGTCTACTAAAAAAAATATATACATGTCAATGGATATTCAGAGATTCCTGAAAGACATTAGTGTTCTAATGTAACTAGCGCTAATTTTGAAAAATAATCGTTTGGAAATAGCAAATTGCTACTTGTACTTATTCCCCTATAACTTGCAAAAAAAGCAAAGAAGATGTAAACATTTGGTATTTCTAAACTCAGGACAAAATTTACAAACTATTTAGCACGGGTGTTTTTTGGTGGTTGTAGATGTGTAACAGATTTTGGTGGTCAAAGTTAGAAAAAGTGTGTTTTTTTCCATTTTTTCCTCATATTTTATAAAAATTTTTATAGTAAATTATAAGATATGATGAAAATAATGGTATCTTTAGAAAGTCCATTTAATGGCGAGAAAAACGATATATAATATGTGTGGGTACAGTAAATGAGTAAGAAGAAAATTACAGCTAAACACAAACACAGCAGAAATGTAAAAATAGCCTTGGTCCCAAATGGACAGAAAATGGAAAAGTGCTGTGGTCATTAAGGGGTTAAGTTTAGACAAAAAAATCATTTGTATCTCTTATGTATGAAGTGGACTTCTGTATTAAGGGTTGTAAAAAGTTATCCAAAAAAACTGAAATATTTGAAAATACAGAGCCTATTCCAGCCACAATAGGGCGCCCAGGTGGCTTAGTCATGGTTTTATGGATCTTAGGTAACACATAAATGACAGGTCTAATAGGATTTTTTTCAAACAAGGCATCTCTAAATTTTTCTGAAATGATCCCCCTCCTAACCGCTAGTTGTAATATGTTCTCTATCTCCTTATTGATCTGGCCAGTAGGGTCCCTAGGTAGTTTTTCATATACCTGACTATCTGCTAACTGGCGTTCAATCTCTTGTATGTAGTCAGATCTATTAAGGATGACTACAGCCCCGCCCTTGTCCGCCTCCTTAATGATTATATCATTATTGTTTTTTAATGACTGAACTGCCAATTTATCTTTCTTATTCTTTTGTACCAACTTCCTTTTTGTTTCTTTCTTAAGTAAGTTTTTAATTTCTCTCTGAACCAAATTCATATAAGTTGTAACACTGTGGGTAGTCGAAGGTGTAAATTTACTTTTTTTGGTTATTCCAAAATCTTTAATGTTATTAAATCTAACATTCTTATCAGTGACCTTTGTGTGTGTGAAATTAGTGTCTTTTTGCAAAGAAAAATATATCTTCAATTTAAGTTTCCTAAAAAACCTGTGCAAATCTTGAAAATTTTTTAAATTATTAAAAGAATCATCTAAACAATACGATAACCCCTTATTTAATGCTAAGTGTTCCTCATCACTGAGGACATAATCAGACAGATTATATACCAAATTATCAGTGTCATAAGTAACATTATTGTGCACATTCATAAATGCTGCTTGTGAATTAATCTCCTGTGAAAAAACGTGATTATTATTTGTATTAAAATTATGGATAACATGTCCCAACATTTGATCGTTTAGAGAGTCACTGTTAGAATAAATGACAGTATCAGTCTTTACCCCAACGGGAGATTTCTGTATATGCCTGGATAAATTCTCATCACCGCAAACATCACCAGAGTCAACGTTTGTTTCATGCTCTCTCAAAACATTATCAGACACAGTTCTTTCAACAGTCCCCCTTGTCACATTTCTTACCAACAGCCGGTCCGGGGTATCGGCCCACATATCCTCACATTGTGTCGGTCTCTCAATCGGAGTATCTTTGGCCCCTTCATACCTGACACCTGTGCTGGGCAGCTCTCCCATTCCCTCCGGTCTGTGTGCGTTCAGTAGCGATAGCTGCCTCTCTGTGCGCCGCGCGTACGGCATGGTCGCTGACGTTGTGACGTCATCACTGGGCCCGCTCCGCTGTTTCCTATGCTTCCTCCCGGCCCGGTGATATCGATATCCGAATCCTCGGTTAAAAAACTAGCAGAGGACTCGGACCCACTGTGGACATCTCCTTGAGTTGCGGTCTGTCTCATTAATCTTCTCTGGCTTCGCATACCGCCATTTGGGTTTTTGTTCAATCCTGTGTTCTGGCGCCATCTATAGACAACTCCATGGCAGTAATCCTGCTCATCTCTTATGAACTTCTGGCGTTTTCGGCTTTCCAATTGTTTTCTATAGTCATTTACAAATTTCTCCACGTCCATGACCAGCTTTTTGTATTCATCCAGGGGTAAGCTTTTTACAAGTTGTTCTTTCTGTGAGTTGATTTTCTCCTTGTATGCATTTATTTCCTGCTGTGCAAACTCCACTGTCCAAGTGATGATATCAAAGGAACACTTGTTCAATATACTTTCAAATTTGTCAGTGTATTCCTTTCTGTCAGCAAATAATGTTGGACATGTGGACATTCTTAACCCCCTGGGTATGCGCTGGACTTTATGGTACTCAGACAAGGTTATAGCATGTAGTTCAAGAACCATTTTTTTCTTACTCTCTTTCTCCAAAAATCTCCCTGTGGTTTCTGAGGGAGTGATGTTTAGAAAATCTCTATTCCCCACTACTGTGGCATTAATATGCTGGGCAGTCTCCTCATCATACCCAAACACAGTGGGTCCCAATTGCATATTAGTAATTGTGTTAGAGGCAGTACCTTCAGCCATATTGGTGTGCATGTTAATCCCAAGGCAACATGCAGTAGAATCAAAATAGTGGAAACAGCACACCAAATTTCCTCTTTCAGTGGGGCACGGAGCAACAGACTTGCCAAGTCTCACTAAAATCCATGAATTTCAAGAAACTCCAGCCACCAATTTCTTTAAAAGACCTTTATTCTTTTGTTTTGGGTCCCATTGATAATACAATGTTTCAAGCCAGCATTAGGCTCTTAGTCATGTACACTTTAGCTATACAGGTTTCTGCTACTTATACCTTCACCTGTTAATCATTCACCTGATGTTAATTAACCCATTCCATAAGGAACACAATCATTGCTATTGCAACAGTGACATCTTGTGGATGAAAAATATAGTACATCACTGTTTTCATTCTAAATTTTTCAGTGCTCTTTCATGGAATGGATAAACACCATCACATTCCTTATGAAATGGGTTAATTAACATCAGGTGAATGATTAACAGGTGAAGGTATAAGTAGCAGAAACCTGTATAGCTAAAGTGTACATGACTAAGAGCCTAATGCTGGCTTGAAACGTTGTATTATCAATGGGACCCAAAACAAAAGAATAAAGGTCTTTTAAAGAAATTGGTGGCTGGAGTTTCTTGAAATTCATGGCTTGCTTGTACCCTGATAAGGGTGCGGCGGCCTTACTGAGGGAAGGCCTTCAGGAGGGCTTCATCATTCCAGTTCAGGGTAAGGTTACAGCCTCCACAAAGCCCAGGAACTTGAAATCTGCTTACCAGTTCCCTGGTGCATTGAAGGAGAAGTTGGGTAAGGAGCAGTGTTCCCTCTAAGGCCAGATTTTGTGAGCAATGAAACAGTTAATAAGGTAACAATGCCTTGCTGTCTGCATTGTGCAGTGTTTGCTATCTGCACGGTGTGGCTCACTAATTAACTGTTTTCCTGCTGGTCTGCTCACAAAATCTTGCCTTTGAGGGAACACTGGTAAGGAGGTTTCGCTGGGTCGTATGGCAGGCCCCTTTAGGAAAAAAACAATACCGGGGGTTGGTTATTTCCCAATTAGGAGTGGTGCCAAAGAAGGATCCAGGGAAATTTAGGATGATTGAACACCTTTCCTTTTCCAAGGGTAAGTCTGTGAATGATGCTATCCCGGCTGAGCTGAGCATGGTGTACTATCAATCATTCAACAACGCACTAATGATAGCGTGAAAGGCAGGACGAGGCACCCTGCTGGCAAAGTTAGATGTGGAGTCAGCTTTCTGATTACTGCCAATTCACCCAACTTCTTTTTACTTAATGGGTTGTTTTTTCAACGGATCCTACTATGTTGATTGTTGTCTCCCAATGGGGTGTTCGATCTCCTGCGCTTACTTTGAGGCCTTCAGCACCTTCTTGCATTGGGCTGTGACCGAGGTGGCGGGGAAAGACCGAATTACTCATTATTTAGATTATTTTTTTATTAGTAGGAAGACCAGGTTCCAGGGAATGCAAGCTGCTCCTAATCACCATGAGGATTCTGATGAATTTATTTGGTGTCCCCTGGCAGAAGAGAAAACTGAAGGCCCATGTACATGTCTTACATTCTTAGGGATAGAAATTGACTCTGTGATGGAGGAATGTAGATTCCCTGTGGATACAATTCGTAAGTTGCTGGCAGAGGTTAGAAGAATTGCTTCTTCCGCCTTCTGCACGCTGAAAAAGTTGCAATCCCTTTTGGGCCTGCTCAACTTTGCGGGGCGAGTTATCCCTATGGGCAGAATTTTTCTAAAAATAATGGAGGGATGATCTCCAGATATGGGATCAGTTTCTGAGGAATTTCAATGAGGTTTGCATTTGGCGCAAACCTCAGATGTCCACTCATTAAATTTATTTATTTACGGATGCTGCAGGATCCTTTGGCTATGGAGCTTACCTAAATGGTAAGTGGAGTGTGGAGCCATGGCCTGTTGAATGGACAGTCAGAGGGCTTACCAGGAACCTTTGCCTCCTGGAGCTCTTCCCCATATTGGTTGCATTGGAGATATGGGGTGACAAACTGAGGGACAGATCAGTTGTTTTTTGGACAGACAACAGGAGTGTGGTCTTTGCCATCAATAGACTCTCTTCATCGTCCCCAGCAGTGGTAAGATATCTCAGGATGCTGGTCTTGGGATGCCTTAAGTGGAATATTGAGTTTCAGGCGAGGCATGTCCCTAGGGTTTCTAATACAGGGAGTGCAGAATTATTAGGCAAGTTGTATTTTTGAGGATTAATTTTATTATTGAACAACAACCATGTTCTCAATGAACCCAAAAAACTAATTAATATCAAAGCTGAATAGTTTTGGAAGTAGTTTTTAGTTTGTTTTTAGTTATAGCTATTTTAGGGGGATATCTGTGTGTGCAGGTGACTATTACTGTGCATAATTATTAGGCAACTTAACAAAAAACAAATATATACCCATTTCAATTATTTATTTTTACCAGTGAAACCAATATAACATCTCAACATTCACAAATATACATTTCTGACATTCAAAAACAAAACAAAAACAAATCAGTGACAATATAGCCACTTTTCTTTGCAAGGACACTCAAAAGCCTGCCATCCATGGATTCTGTCAGTGTTTTGATCTGTTCACCATCAACATTGCGTGCAGCAGCAACCACAGCCTCCCAGACACTGTTCAGAGAGGTGTACTGTTTTCCCTCCTTGTAAATCTCACATTTGATGATGGACCACAGGTTCTCAATGGGGTTCAGATCAGGTGAACAAGGAGGCCATGTCATTAGATTTTCTTCTTTTATACCCTTTCTTGCCAGCCACGCTGTGGAGTACTTGGACGCGTGTGATGGAGCATTGTCCTGCATGAAAATCATGTTTTTCTTGAAGGATGCAGACTTCTTCCTGTACCACTGCTTGAAGAAGGTGTCTTCCAGAAACTGGCAGTAGGACTGGGAGTTGAGCTTGACTCCATCCTCAACCCGAAAAGGCCCCACAAGCTCATCTTTGATGATACCAGCCCAAACCAGTACTCCACCTCCACCTTGCTGGCATCTGAGTCAGACTGGAGCTCTCTGCCCTTTACCAATCCAGCCACGGGCCCATCCATCTGGCCCATCAAGACTCACTCTCATTTCATCAGTCCATAAAACCTTAGAAAAATCAGTCTTGAGATATTTCTTGGCCCAGTCTTGACGTTTCAGCTTGTGTGTCTTGTTCAGTGGTGGTCATCTTTCAGCCTTTTTTACCTTGGCCATGTCTCTGAGTATTGCACACCTTGTGCTTTTGGGCACTCCAGTGATGTTGCAGCTCTGAAATATGGCCAAACTGGTGGCAAGTGGCATCTTGGCAGCTGCACGCTTGACTTTTCTCAGTTCATGGACAGTTATTTTGCGCCTTGGTTTTTCCACACGCTTCTTGCGACCCTGTTGACTATTTTGAATGAAACGCTTGATTGTTCGATGATCACGCTTCAGAAGCTTTGCAATTTTAAGAGTGCTGCATCCCTCTGCAAGATATCTCACTATTTTTTACTTTTCTGAGCCTGTCAAGTCCTTCTTTTGATCCATTTTGCCAAAGGAAAGGAAGTTGCCTAATAATTATGCACACCTGATATAGGGTGTTGATGTCATTAGACCACACCCCTTCTCATTACAGAGATGCACATCACCTAATATGCTTAATTGGTAGCAGGCTTTCGAGCCTATACAGCTTGGAGTAAGACAACATGCATAAAGAGGATGATGTGGTCAAAATACTCATTTGCCTAATAATTCTGCACACAGTGTATTATAGCTGATACGCTTTCCCGTTTTCAATGGGATACTCACTCGCGACTCACAGTGTTCCCTGTCCTCCTTTCCTTTGGCAGGTGGCCCTGGATAGCAATCACTGATACCACTACTGAAGGCTTCCCTGGCACCTTCCACTTGGAAATCATACATGAGGTATTGGGAAGAATGGGTTTTCTTCTGTGAGGTTCAGGGATTTTCATCCTGGGCAGGTGAGCAAGATTGGTTGTTGCAATGGTTAGCGGAGCTCAGAGGTAGACAGGTAAAAAAAGGAGGCGGTAACAAGAGGTTAGTGGCAGTATCCTTCGTCTGTAAGTTCTTTACCCTGACAGACTCTTCCAAGACGTTTTTGGTTCGCCAAACTCTTCAGGGCTGGGGGAGTTTGGAGGTATGACGACAGGACATACGTGAACCCATAACTGCTGATAAGTTACTCAATTTACTCCAGGTTCTGCCTGAGGTCTGCACCTCAGTTTATGAGGTGCAGCTCTTTTGTGCAGCATTTGCTATGGAATTTCATGGGACCTTTAGAGTGGGAGAACTAGTATCACAGTCAAATAATGCAAAAGTTGGAGGGGTATTGTGCAAGCTTGTGAGATTTGGTGAAAATGGGGTATTGCTATTTATCCCTCGATCCAAAGTGGATCAGGAAAGTAAGGGGGTGTGATTGTTGCTCCCTACAAACCAGGGAACTTTAAGTTGCCCTTATGCTTTGCTGAAGGCCTTCTCAGACATGCGTCCAATGGGTTTTCACAGATTTCTATTTCACCAAGATGGTACCCCTCTCATGAGATTTTTATTCCGTAGGGTCCTAGGATGGGCTGCTAAAAAGGCAGGGTTGAGTCAAAATATGATAGCCCCTTATTCATTTTTTGTTGGGGTTGCTACATCAATGGCTGCTTTAGGCTGGTCGGCTAACCATATAAAGGCACTGTGGGGGTGGAAATCCAAAAGGTATCAGCTATAGGTGAGACCCCTTTTATCCCACTGCTAAGTTAGTATGGTGTATTTATGTTGTGATGGTTCCCTGTTTTGGTGTGAATTTAACACTTTTTTATTTTTATTTATGGATAGTGGGGCACTCGTTCCTGCACTGGGCAGCCATCCGAGCGTCAATGCGACCTGGAGGACAGCAGCTAGGCTTTTCTTCATCAAGGGTGGTGCTTAGACGGTTAGGGGGGAGAGGCCTTTGCTGGGCAGGTTTACATGGATTACTGTAGGATGCCATGAGGCGCTGGGAGAAACCCCATGTTTTGATCCTCCACTTGGGGAGAAATGACCTTGGATCAATTGGATGCCTGGTGTGAGAATAGGGTGATCTAACATTATCCCCAGATTGACGTGGAGGCATATGGCCAACCACAGGGCTGCTTTCCAGGTCAGGAAAAAGCTGAACAGGGATGTTAAAAAGTTAATGTTCAAGTTTAGAGGCTTTGTTGTGGAGCACAGGAACATTACGGCAGCTGAGGCGACGGGGGGCATTTATCTGACCATGGCATGGACCTGTTTATTGAGGATTTGAGGCAGTCCCTACTCCTATTTGTGTGAGTTGTGGGTGGCGGCGAGAGTCGCCCTGAATATGTGGGCGATCTTGTGGCGGTTGGACAGTATCAGGGGACAGGATGTGATCGAGGTAGAGTGACGGCTACTTCCAGACAGGGGTGAAGTCCTCAGACACGCGTCTTGGGGTCCCCTGTCTGTGAGTTCTGAAGCCAAGAACTCTCTAAGCCATTCTAGTATTGAGCTATGCTCTGCTTACTCTCCTGCATCCCTGGTACTGCCCATCTTGTAAGCATGGGTTACTACGCATTAGCTAGTACCTGATTGCCGACCCCCTGGTCCATGTTATTTGTGCTGTTCATTGGGTTCCTTGTGTTGCCACAATAAACATGACCAACAGGTTTTATAACCAAGAAGCTGCTGTGTTGTTATTTGTACGTTAGAAATAAGGTTAAGATTTATATTAAACGTTATTATGTAAATAGTTAAGTATTATTTACGTTTCCCACAGAGGAGTGTAAGGCATTTAATTCCTTAAGGTAATGTAAGGCAAATTGCTTGGAATGCACATAAGGGTTAAGGCCAGTGGGAGTGTCTGTGTGTGTGAAACAAATGTTGCAGTTAGAGAGGAGGGTTTGGCTTACCTTTTTAAGACCTGTACAGGAAGTCCAAATCCTCTTTCTGCTTGTTTCTTTGAAGTTTTCCCCACCCTATCCCTCCCTGTTTCATTTTCTAGGTGGCAATCATTAGGGGATTCATCACTAAGGTGATCCTTTTAGTGTGAGGGGAGTCTGAGGCATGATGAGGGCTAGCCAGCCTATTTCTACAAGTCCAAGGACGTTATGTTTCAGCTCCCCAGGTGTTCAATGTGGTTTGAACCTTATTGACCCTGGTCCTGATGGTTTAGAGCGGTGGGTTTGTACCCTGGGCATTAACATGACCTGCGGGTTTTATAACCAAGAAAATGTTGTGTTGTGTTATTTGTACATTAGAAATAAAGTTAAGGTTTATATTAAATGTTATTATGTAAATAGTTAAGTATTATTTAAGTTTCCCACAGAGGAGTGCATGGCATTTAATCCCTTATGTTTTGAAAGTTTCTGTATTACTTTAATAAATTAGGATAATACTTTGTATATTTCTGTGTATCTTTTAAACTGACAACTTCAGAATGTGGGAGGGACAGGGTGGTTCTTTGGGCTGAACAGGGGAGTTCCCAGGGTATATCTGAAGCCTCCTCACAAGTCTTGTGAATTTTCTAAGCATTTTAAACAAGCTGGTTTCACTGATTTGTCTCGCGAGCTGTATGCAGGTGAAGTTTGCTCAAAATTCACAATACACCTATTTTAACTAACAGAAAGGTAAAATATACTAAAATATAGACAAAGGCAAGTTACATTGTAGTGAAAACCTTTCAGCTTAATTTTAAATTGATGAAAACAGAGCCTTTATATCATCCCCAGGGGTTCTGCAGTTACCCTCTCTCTCCCATGTGAAATGCTGTATCCTAGAGAGCTTCATTGCTTTCTATGGAAGGCATATCTCATCTCTCTGCGAGTTCTGCCCCTGTGAAGTCAGCACTATATTCTCTCTCCAAACTAGAGAATGTTTGATTATCGGGCCCATAGAAAGTAATGACTCTACAAAGAAACCTTAGACTGTACTCGTGCCTTTCAGCAAGGGTCAAAACTAATGGTATCCTATCAGATAGCTTCAGTAATAAAAATGGTACTAGGCAGGGATGCTCATTGTCCCTGCTTCTTTTCAAACTAACCATGGAAGTATTGGCATCACATATTAAGAATAACCAAGATATCAAAAGAATTTGACTTTACCTCAGTGGCTATAAAATCACCCTTTATACAGACTATGTTCTTGTCTTTCTTACTTCTCCATCCTCCTCCCTACCCCCCTCTTATCTAAATTTGAGAAATTTAGCACAAAGTGTAAATGCAGCAGAACTGCCATGTCATGCAGTGCTATATTGCACTGGGCTTGTCTCTCCTTCACATACACAGAAATGCAGAGAACGCCCCTTGAGAAATAAAGCAAAATCTGCCTTTTCAAAATGTTACTAGGGATCTCATGGTGCT
This sequence comes from Bombina bombina, assembly GCF_027579735.1. Lineage (NCBI taxonomy): Eukaryota > Metazoa > Chordata > Amphibia > Anura > Bombinatoridae > Bombina > Bombina bombina. Next base: position 56,859,386 of record NC_069499.1, on the reverse strand, counting down.
TGAGGAAATTTTCAGAATATCTCACCTGAGCAGAGAGATTTTAAATATCAGGGCCTTAGTGTGATGTAAAAAGTTTTTTTGCCAGTATTTTTTTTTTATCAAGGTGTTGCCTAAATCATTGTTGCATTTATGGACATATGTGGGAAGGGAACCTCCCTCTGGAACCAAGAGAAGATGATATGTCAGTGAAACAAGGTGCTTGGGGAGTGAGTGCATAAGGCAGAGCTTTCCAAACTTTTCATGTTGGTGACACACTTTTTAGACCTACATCATTTCGCGACACAGTAATTCAGTTGTACTAGCAAACAGGAGGTTAAACTATCTTGTTTTAAGAGATACGGACACATAAATGATATAATAACGAAATGTATTTACAAGTAACAGTATGTATGTGCAAGAATTAAAAAAAGTTTAATAACACCAATAGCTTCTTACTATTTTAATGGGATGTATGAGGTTGATGGGATGAACACAGTTTCTGAATATTTAGTGGAATATTAGATAAAGACACTCGCATTACATCATCAAGCATTTTTAAGCTTCCACTTCCTATCCATATATCAAGAGCAGCAACGCACTACTGGGAGCTAGCTGCAAAAAAAAAACAACACTTTGACTTCAGCTCAGCGTTTAAGCTGCTGCCCTCAGAGCTCTGCAAGTCCGACTGACTACTGCCTGCGCTGCAAACACACTGCTGTCCCACTCACTAACTACATGTGCAGTCACGAGCCGATTGAGGATATTACAAGTGCAGTCAGGAGCCAATAAACCGCCAATGGGAATAGTTTCAGTTCCGGCTGAGCTGCACCAATAGGTTAAGATGATCTGTAACCCACTAGGTATCAATCACATGTCAACCACGTGATATGCATAGCAGGCAGACGGAAAGTTGGAAACCAAAAAAAAAAAAAGTAAAAATAGTTATAAATTTAAAAAAAATTGTGCTGAAGCAGGGACACACCTACACACTGCCGCCGACACACTAACGTGTCACGACACACAGTTTGGAAAGCACTGGCATAAGGTATAGTTTCTCATATGTTGTTGGGGATCTGGTAAGGTGCTGTTTCTGCTTATGGTATAGTTGAGCATATGAATACCAAGAAAAACTAAAGCCTAGATCAGTACCAGTAAGTCAGTACCTGATAATACATAGTGTTACGTCACCTGACTTAAATCTAATATATTCTGGGTATCTATTCTCGGTTTATGAAGTGGTAATTTAGAAATGTAATTAAAATTAAGTTAGGGTAGAGTATACCGATGAAACCTGCAGGTAAATTCTTATTATTTTATCCCATTGGGCATAAAATTAATCTAGGACAGGATATTATTTGAAACCCCACATTATCCACTTGAAGGATATCTCTGCTGATTTGTCATTTACACATCATTCAGCTTGGTGTTGTAAAGTAATTAAATGAAAATAAGCAAGAGCGCTAAAGCTGAAGGTGGATAGATACAATTAGTGATTTACTAAGTGATAGGATCCTAATAATGTAGAAACCTAATATGTGTATACCAAAGTATAAAGTGAACATACAATAGGACTATAATATATATAGGTCACATAAACTGACGTGACTGTGAAAAAATATAGATAGTTCCAAAACACTAAACAGTGAACATACCGTGTATCTGTGATATAAATATGTTAACGTGTAAAAATGAATCAATACTAAATAATCAGTTATAAGGCTCTGCCTAAATTTAATCAGCAAATAAAAACAAACAGCAATATCAATACAATGTATATGTTAAAAACGGACGTCTCCGTATATAAAAGGTTGCCACCACAAAGAAGGAAAAATAGTCACTGAATGTCTTTCCTTAAATTGGAGTAGCTAAAAAATCCGGATAAATAGTCTTTCTAGGAGCAAAGAGCTCAAGCTTACCCCAAACACTTTGGCACTCGATTCCGTTGAGTGAAATTACCGCCGTGCGGAATGACGTCACCTATATGGGCGCTGTCCTCAGTGCACAATTTGATTGGTCCTTGTGCGGTCAACTTGAAGTGATAGCTACCGTATTCTCCAACACAGAGTATCCGCTCTTTAGTGTCCAAAGGCACGCAGGGTACTCTATAGCAAGAAGGTGTTGGAAATGTAGATAATGAAGCTAGTGAATGATCCTTGGTCTCACTTCAGATCAAAATAAGCAGTATATAGTGCACCAATAAGCACAAATATATGGTAGGTTCGTCCTGGATCATTTGATTGTACTGGTTAATCCGGTGATTGGTCCCAGAGTTTGTGGTATTGACCAGGAACCCACAACGCACCACAGTGACAATCGTAAAACACAAGTTGTAGCTTTAACTATGGATAGAGTATGTAATGTCCATACATAGCAACTGACATCAACGCGTTTCTCCCTATACAGAGCTTTTTCAAGATCTCCCAGAAAGATTATTTATCCAGATTTTTTAGCTACTCCAATTTAAGGAAAGACATTCAGTGACTATTTTTCCTTCTTTGTGGTGGCAACCTTTTATATACGGAGGCATCCGTTTTTAACATATACATTGTATTGATATTACTGTTTGATTTTATTTGCTGATTAAATTTAGACAGAGCCTTATAACTGATTATTTAGTATTGATTCATTTTTACACGTTAACATTTTTATATCACAGATACACGGTATGTTCACTATTTAGTGTTTTGGAACTATCTATATTTTTTCACAGTCACGTCAATTTATGTGACCTATATATATATTATAGTCCTATTGTATGTTCACTTTATACTTTGGTATACACATATTAGGTTTCTACATTATAAGGATCCTATCACTTAGTAAATCACTAATTGTATCTATCCACCTTCAGCTTTAGCGCTCCTGCTTATTTTAATTTATTTTCTCCTATATACCTATGATAGAGACTCCTAGGTTTTTCAGGAGTTTGGTGGCCCCACCCTGCGCTTATTATACATTTCTTTTCTGTTGTAAAGTAATTGCCTTTTTGTATAAATCTAAGTTGGGTAGGCCTAGGCCACCCCATTCTTTAGGAAAATACAAGCTGTCGCTGCTAACTCTGGGTTGGATACCTTTCCATATACATTTTTCTACTTCTCTTTGCAATCACTGGATATAGGTAATGTATAAGGGAATAGGAAGGGTCTACAAATAGTATAAAAGTCTAGGTAATACATTCATTTTTATTATCCCTATCATAACACTGGTTTGTTCTTCCAGGAAGAAAGGTCTCAAATAATATCTGACATTAATTTTTTTTATAAGTAATGCCAAATAAAGTGGACATAGAAGATGTGAGATATATCCATGAATATTTCCATTATTGGCTCTGGATAGAGAGTGGACATTTATGCAAAATATGAACCAAATCTGCCTATCGGAATATTCAGCAACTCAGATTTGGACAAGTTTTAATGGAAGTTTGACGCTTCTTCATAAAAGGCGAATTCCCTTAAAGTCTCTGGTAAAGATAAACTATGGTTTAATACAGTTAATAGTATGTCGTCCGCATACAAAGTAATATTGTGTTCTGAATTGCCAACTCTTATTCCAGAGATTAACTTGTGAGTCCTTATTTTGAGGAAAAATACTTCAACTGGTAGTGCACACAGGAGTTGACCCACTACTAGAGTCTCACACATTTCCAACTTTAAACTTGAACTAGACAAACAATACAATGAAACAGAATTTTGTCCACATTTGTCTTATTGAGCAACATACCAGGTAAGTCTGAAGAGAATATGGTAGACAACACTTAACTGTATTACTTGCAGTAGGCAAAATTGGCAGACCCTTGAGATGTTCCACTCTTCAACAAGAGGAGGATGAAGAGTATGAAGCCTATATTCATCTAAGTGGGCAAGGAAGATAAGGAAAGAAGGGAGGGTGAGAGAGAAAGAAGTGAAAAAGAGAAGTAGCGAGAAAAAAAAAGGTAAAAAATATTTATTTGTGTGTCACTGGCATCCAAGGGGATACAATCATTTCTCAGAAAAAGTAAGATGGCTAGAAAAACTTAAAGATCTCTGTGTAAAAAGGGGAGATATTTTACCTCAAAATGTCCTCATTATATCAAATCTGGATGCTTCTCTCAGAAATTGCAAGGGAGCTTGCACCTGGTATGTGCAGGCACAGTCACTTTATTTCCCTCCTCTGTTAAATGAAGTTTACTATGAAGTCTTGCAAGATTTAGGTGATATCCTATGAGATCACAGTAATGTGTGAACTGAGCACAGATGTAGATAACAGTAAAAAGAGCAGCTCTGGGTCACAGAACACTTACCATGGTGAGCTGAAGAAATTTTGAAGTAAAATATCTTTTCTTTTTACATAGGAGATGTTCAGGTGATATTTTCTTATTAGCTTTTTACAGTTATTATTATTATTAGTTATTTGTAGATCACCAACAGATCTGCACCAGCTTCATCGGCACCAGAACCTGTTCCTAAAATTTAGAAAGTATATAGAACCTGTTTCTGTAATTTAGAAAGCGTATAGGTTCTGCACTATAGAGAAGTTAGAGAACCTGTTGCTAAAATTTTGGAATCCCACAAGAACCTGTTCCTAAAATTTCAGAATTCCATCACTGGATTCAAGGGATGAAAAACGAAGAAGAGGATCTGATCTAAGAAAATGTTAGTGTATATTATATGCAACCCTGAACAGTAGATTCTTTAAGGAGTGCTTGAAACTTTGAAAACTAGGGGAGAATCTTGTGGAGTGAGGCAGAGAGTTCCACAAGATTGGGGCCAAACTGGAGAAGTCCTGTAGACGGAAATGTGAAGAGGTAACAAAAAAGAGAAGGAGAGAAGGAGGCCATGAGCAAAGCGAAGGGAATGGGGGAGAGAGTATCTGTAGATGAAGCCTGAGGTTAGAGGAAGCAAGTAAAAGGTTTGGCAGAGAGGTGCAGCAGATGAGGAGCGACATGTAAGGAAGATTAGCCTGATAGAGGCATTCATTATGAATTGTAAAGAGATAGACGGCAGATATGAAGACCAGAGAGGATGGAGTTGCAATTGTCAAGGCCGAAAATGTTGTAAGTTGTGTAAGGAGGTGGTGAATTTTGGAGATAATTTTAATGGCAGAAACGTAATTAGCCAAAGACACTATGGGGCCTATTTATTATGTGTCTGTCCGTCATGATCTTATCCTAATTCAGCATTGCACCAGCAGCTCTTGTGAACTGCTAGTACAACACCGCCCCCTGCAGATTCACGGCCAATCGGCCGCTAGCAGGGGGTGTCAATCCACCCGATCGTATTCGATTGGGTTGAATTGAGGCGATGTCTGTCCGCCTCCTCAGAGCAGGCAGACAGGTTATGGAGCAGCGGTCTGAAGGCTCACCAGAAACACAGGGCTTCAAGCTCTGTGTTTCAAGCTTGATAGATAGGCCCCTATGTGGGGAGTTAAAGAAAGAAGGGCATGCTATTATTATCAACAGTTACAGAAAGAGATAGATAGAGGGGGGGATAGATTTTGAAAAAAAGGGGAGAAAATAAGGAGCTCAGTTAAGGAGAGATTTAGCTTAAGGTAGTGAGAGGGCAGGATGAGATATGAGAAAGACAGTTAGTGACATGAGTTAGCAAGGAAGGAGATGGTCCGTCTGGTGCAGAGAGGTAGATTTGGGTGTTATCAGCATACAAATTAAATTGATAGCCATGGGACTTTATTAAGGAACCTAAGGATTACGTATAAATTGAGAAGGGAAGGGGACCAAGGATAGAGCCTTGGTGTACCCAGACAGAAAGTAGTAATGGAGCAGAGAATGCGCCAGAGAAAGCTACACTTAAGGTATGGATAGACAGGTAGAAGGAGAACCACGAGAGGGCTGCGTCATAGATGCCAAAGGATTGGAGGGTTTGGAGCAAGAGAAGGTGGTCAACAGTATCAAAGGTTGCAAACAGATCAAGAAGGATTAACAGAGAGAGGTGCATTTGATTTTGCTGCAATGAGGTTATTAGTAGACAATAATTGTTGTCGCTATGGAGTGTTGTGGGACAAAATCCAGATTTCAATGGATCAAGGAGGGAGCTTAATGTGAGGAAATGTGATAAATGTGTATATACAAGCCTTTCCAGAAGTTTTGAGCCAAGGGAAAGTAGGCAAATAGGGCGATAGTTGGATGGGGATGTTGAATCGAGAGAAGTTTTTTTGAAGATAGGTGTGACTAATGCATACTTAAGGGATGAGGGAAATATACCATTGCTGAGTGAGAAATTAAAAATACGTGTGAGTACAGGTGGCCCTCGTTTTACAACGGTTCAATTTACACCGTTTCAGAATAACAACCTTTTTTCCCAGTCATGTGACTGTTATTGAAAAGCATTGAGAAGCAGTGCATTGATTAAAATAACCAGTAGGTGGAGCTGTCCGCTTGTGTTGCAGCCAAGCAAGCTGAAATTAATCAGTTTAACCAGACCTGAGCTATCAAGCAGATTTCAAAGGAACAAGATCTTCCTGTCTATAAATCAGTCCAGATTGGAATGCATAGAAAGAACTGTTTGCAGAAAAGTCTGTGTTGTGTGATTATTTTATTAGGTTTATAATGCTGTTTAGCAAATGTTTTTTTTTGTTCATTTTACTTAGTTTAATTATATATTCTGTGTTGTGTGAATATTTTATTAGGTTTATAATGCTGTTTAACATTTAAAGTCTTAATTTCAAAGCTTTAAAAATAATGTATTAGGTGTTACTTATGACAATTTTGAGAGGGGCCTGGAACCTATCTCCCTCACTTCCCATTGACTTACATTATAACCTGGGTTTCAATTTACAACGGTTTCGATTTACAACCATTCCTTTTGGAACCTAACCCCGGCGTAAACTGAGGGCTACCTGTATTGGAGTAAAAGTAGGAGAGAGGGAAGCAGTTGTGATGGGATGGAATGCAGGGGATAGTTTGTGAGCTGAGAGTAAGAGAGATAGAGATATAAGAGCAGAAGCTTCTTCCACAGTTACAGGGGCAGAAGAGCTGAATTTGTGGCTTAGTGAGTTTTGGATGTTTGCAAATAGTTGAGGGGGTTGGAGACTTGTAGTATTTTTAGAGATGATTTATTTCTGATGGAACTGATTTTCTTGTAGAAGTGACTGGCAAAAGTGCAGAACAGATGTTTTGGGTTTGAAGAAAGTAGAGTAGTGATAAGAGTAGAGAAGTAATCCTGCTTAGAGAGGATAAAGAGATATGAAACCCATATCAGACAGAGCCGACCATTTTTAAAAAGTTTCAAAATTACTTCTATTATCAAATTTGCTTCGTTCCCATGATGTTCTTTGTTGAAAAGACCCCTAGGTAGGCATCTGGAGCACTACATGGCAGTAAATAGTGCTGCCACCTAGTGCATTTGCAAATGGATACCATTCTTGCAAAATTGCCAAATAGTGCCCCAGAAATGGGCCGGCTCCTAAGCATTCGTCCCTGTATTTCAACAACAGATACCAAGAGAACAAAGAAAAATTGATAATAGAAGTAAATTAGAAAGTTTTTTTAAAATCACATACTCTGTGGTGGAATTATAGGAGTTCAAGATGAACATGTTGTAAAGATTGTCAGCTTAACACAGAGATTTTCCCCAATGTCGCTCAGCAGTGCAGAAACATCTGTGTAGGTAGCGTGTCAGATGAGTATGCCAGGGCTGAGGATGAGTGCATGATTTTAGAGCTATGGTAGGAGGTACCAAATTGTCAAGGGCCGATGTAAGCGTGGAGTTGTAGTGACAGATTTGTCAGGGCAGCAAAAGGAGTAAATGGAAGAAAGCAGAAGTTTCAGAGAGTTTGGTGTGAGGGATGGAAGGAGGAAAAGTGTTGTGTTGTTGCAAGTGAGGAGATCATGTTCAGAAATGGAAAAAGGGGAATTTGTGAAGTTTGAGAGAGTGCATCAATAGATGAAAATCAGGGAGTGACCCTCTTAGTGAGTGGGAGATTCAATCTATTGTGACAGACCATGAGAAGAAATGAGCTGGAGACGTTTTGTTGCTCCAGTGGCGGTGGGATTGTCAATAGGAAGGTTGAAAACCCCAAGAATGAGTGCAAGGATATCTGAGGAGATGAAATAAGGTAGCTAGGACGATAATGGTATAGAAATTGAGTTGAGGAGCTACGGGGGGGGGGGGGGGGTTGCGATATATAACTGCTACACGTAGAGAGAGGGGAGAGACTAAGCGAGTCATGTGGATTTCAAAGGAAGAAGATGTCAGGAATGGGTTGTATTTGTTGAAAGGTGCAATGAGCAGGGCCGGATTTCCCATTAGGCACAGTAGGCATGTGCCTACAGGCGCCTTGCAGTGAGGGGCGCCTGCCTGTAAAAAAAAAAAAATATATTTTTTTTTTGTGAGGGCATTAATTTTAGTAAGAATTGTGCTGCCAGGTGCTTACAGAGTCGAGTGTTTCATTGGGAATATGTTACAGCAGTTGAGGGAGCCATGAAGGAGAGAAGGGCAAAGATTAAAACTAAACCCCTCCCATTTTAGCCAGGCATGTTTAGTTTCACTTTTATTTTCTGTACTTCTGTTGCCTCACACAGCCAAGCTCCATGCTGATGTGTAGCAGATACTTTTGTTGAGGAATGAAAGCTTCAGAATCAGAACAACAGGTTAGGACTGTACAAGGCTTCTAATGCTGCCTAGAATGACAACATAACAAGCAGAGCACTTTAACCCCTTGGCTACCAGAGAGGGTTGCAGTGTATTCACTTGTTATGTGCTGTAGTGCATTTTGATAGCCAGGGGGTTACATTCTGCTTCAGGATTAATGTTTTTGTTCTATAAAGGCATTTGAGGTGTGGAGGTTATGTGGGACTAGCTGCTCTGCTCTTTATTACAAGCTGCTGATTTACAGCCTTTAGGGCCCTTTGACAACAAAGTTTGTAGACTGTAAGGCTGTAAAATGTGTATGGTGTGTAAACCACTCACATGGCATATTTGTTTTTGTATGTATGTATATATATATATATATATATATATATATATATATATATATATATATATATACACACACACACATACATCACATTAAAAATTGTTAATCTGTTATTTTATCAAGTAAGTGTGGTATGTTTGTGTTTTGTGGTAAATTAAATTTCTAATTTCTAATTTTAAACACATTTGTTGACCCCTGGATTACATATAATCTACAACATTCCATTTTTACCTTTAAGAGCAACATCATATTATATTTATATTTCAGAACAAAATAAATGTAACATCTGTGTGTATTTGTACTAAAAATATCAGAGATCACAAGATTTTTTTCATGTAGTGGAAAAAATACCTACATTTTAAATTTTCTTCCACTGGCTGCAAAGGTTGTTGATGAGCTTGCATGCTGCTAGTTTTAATATTGCTATTGTTTACACAAAACTGTGTTTAACTCCAACAAAATGTTAAGCACATAGTCAAAGTCATCTCCAGAAAAGCAATACACGAATGGCTTGTAAGTAAACATGTGCTATGAGCCCATTTGGGTCTGCACAGATGTGTATTGCTGTCTCAGAACTGACATTGACTATGTGTTTAACTCTTTTGCAAGAGGCTAACACACTTCTGTGCAAGCACTAGTGCAATAATAAAATGCCCTAGCAAACTGTCACATGTTATGTCCCTTTAAATAGGGTTTTCTTTAGAATATTTTGCATTAAAAGTTTAACATGATTTGTTTATGTTATACATAATAGAAATTGTATGGCCATTTGAGTCAAGTGAATATTGATTTTTGGTGCAGCTTCCATTACAACAAATATTGCAATTGGTTTGCGTATCTCCATAAAAGGGAAAATGTAATTTTACATCTAATATTTATTTTAGTTGTCCTAAATAATAATAAAAAAGTCCTCATTTTTTTCCCACTTTTTTTTTTGGGGGGGGGGGGGCGCTTCAGGTTTTTGTGCCTACAGGCACCTGAGATGTAAATCCGACCCTGGCAATGAGAGGAAAGTAAAATACCTACATCACCTCCTTGTCTGTTTCCAGATCTAGGGGTGTGGCAGAAGTGGAGACCCCCATATGACAATGCTGGAGGGGAGGTTGTATTTGAAGGAGAGAGCTAGGTTTCTGTGACAGACAGAAGATTGAGGAAATAAGTGAGAAAGAGGTTGTGGATAGAAGTGAGCTTGTTGCAAACAGAGGGAGAGTTTGGTAAAGTTTCCAATTCATATAATCATATCCGGAATGGAAACAGTATTTTAGATGGACTTTGATACATCCATTTTAATGAAGATACGCTATAACTTACTTTTTAATATAGCAATGAAAATCTATTACCCCATGCTCCGGCTGTCTACTTCAAAAGTTATATTTTTTGGTGAGCTAATGGTATAAACTGTTATCCAATCAGCGCTCTAGCCATAGAACACTCACACAGGTTTTTTTTGTAGCTTGAGTGACAATTGGAGAACAGTTCAAACCATTAGCTCACAAAAAAAATTACTTTTGAAGTGGGTGGCCAGAGCGCGGGGTATATGAATTTAATTGCTATATTAAAAAGTTAGAGCATACCTTCATTAGAAGGGACGAATTTAAATCCATCTACAATATTGTTTCCATTGGAAACTTTACAATAACTTTAACATATAGGTATTATTCCTTTTAACAAAGATCTTTTTATAGCTGTTACAATTATTTAATAATAACAAGTTGCAAATGTTCTATGTGAAAATTTAAAGGGCCATTCTAGTGATCTGGTGTGATCTGGAGAACAGACTGTACAATAATGTGTCAAATTGTCTCACAGACTGGCAAACTGAATTGCCCTTTTTAATGCAAATATACACACCATGCACACTAACACAACAAGCACAAACACTGAATTTAGGATATCATGACCACATTAACGTATTCCACAATAGACTTCAATGGAGCACAAAAAGTGGGGGAAGAAATAACACCCTACTCAAGCGCAAACCCGACTGCATTTTCTCAAGTGCACTAACTCGACATGAAAATATTAATATTTCACATTACAATGTTCTTCACACATCAGAATATGTTCTATTTATTCATAAATACATATTTCTATATATATCTGATGTTTTTAATATATATATATATATATATATAGTATCTCACAAAAGTGAGTACACTCCTCACATTTTTGTAAATATTTTATTATATCTTTTCGTGTGAGAACACTGAAGAAATTACACTTTGCTACAATATAAAGTAGTGAGTGTACAGCCTGTATAACAGTGTAAATTTGCTGTCCCCTCAAAATAACTCAACATACAGCGATTAATGTCTAAACCGTTGGCAACAAAAGTGAGTACACCCATAAGTGGAAATGTCCAAATTGGGCCCAAAGTGTCAATATTTTGTGTGGCCACCATTATTTTCTAGCACTGCCTTAACCCTCTTGGGCATGGAGTTCACCAGAGCTTCACAGGTTGTCACTGGAGTCCTCTTCCACTCCTCCATGACGACATCAAGGAGCTGGTGGATGTTAGGAAGTGTGTTTGGGGTCGTTATTATGCTGGAATGGAGGGGATCATGCTCTGCTTCAGTATGTCACAGTACACGTTGGCATTCATGGTTCCCTCAAGTGCTCCCCAGTGCTGGAAGCACTCATGCAGGCCCAGACCATAACACTCCCACCACCATGCTTGACTATAGGCAAGACACACTTGTCTTTGTAATCCTCACCTGGTTGCCGCCACACATGCTTGACACCATCTGAACCAAATAAGTTTATCTTGGTCTTATCGGACCATAGGACATGGTTCCAGTAATCCATGTCCTTAGTCTGTTTGTCTTCAGCAAACTGTTTGCGGGCTTTCTTGTGCTTCATCTTTAGAAGAGGCTTCCTTCTGGGACGACATCCATGCAGACCAATTTGATGCAGTGTGCGGCGTATGGTCTGAGCACTGACAGGCTTACCCCAACCCCTTAAACCTCTGCAGCAATGCTGGCAGCACTCATATGTATATTTCCCAAAGGAAACCTCTGGATATGACGCTGAGCATGTGCACTCAACTTCTTTGGTTGGCCATGGCGAAAGCCTGTTCTGAGTGGAACATGTCCTGTGAAACCGCTGTATGGTCTTGCCCACCGTGCTGAAGCTTAGTTTCAGGGTCTTGGCAATCATCTTATAGCCTAGGCCATGTTTATGTAGAGCAACAATTCTTTTTTCTTTGCCATGAGTTCTTTGCCATGAGGTGCCATGTTGAACTTGCAGTGACCAGTATGAGAGTGTGAGAGCGATAACACCAAATTTAACACACCTGCTCCCCATTCACACCTGATACCTTGTAACACTGACACTGGGGATGGAAAATGGTTAATTGGGCCCAATTTGGACATTTCCACTTAGGGGTGTACTCACTTTTGTTGCCAACGGTTTAGAAATGAATGGCTGTGTGTTAAGTTAGAGGGAACAGCAAATTTACACTGTTATACAGGCTGTACACTCACTACTTTACATTGTAGCAAAGTGTCATTTCTTCAGTGTTGTCACATGTAAAGATATAATAAAATATTTACAAAAATGTGAGGGGAATATTTACTTGTGAGATACTATATATATACATAAACATATGTACACATATAAATACATATGTACACACATGAAAACATATATACAACGACTATTTAACAGTCAACACTAAAATTGTTATTGTTTAAAAAGTTAGATTTACTACCCATTCTCCAGCTTTGCACAACCAACTTTGTTATATTAATATATTTATTACCCATTCCCCTGTTTTGCAGAACATACAGGGTTATAGAAATATACTTTTTACCTCTTTGATAACCTTGTATCTAAGCCTTTGCAGACTGCCGCCTTATTTCAGTTATTTTGACAGGCTTGCATTTAGTTAATCAGTGCCCTCTCATGTGTAACTCCAAGGGCATGGTTACAGTGTTATCTATATGACACACATGAACTAACATCCTCTAGCTGTGAAAACTGCCAAATGCATTGAAAAAAGGGGCGGCCTTCAAGGTCTTAGAAATTAGCATATGAGCCTATATTGGTTTAGCTTTTAACAAATAATACCAAGAGAACAAAGCAAATTTGAGGATAAAAGTGAATTGTAAAGTTCTTTAAAATTGCATTCCCTATCTAAATCATGAGAGTTAAATTTTTTAATAAAGGGATTATCTATCTTTTTAAACAATAAAAATGTTTGAGTCGACTGTCCCTTTAACATTGCTATATTCCACACAACCATTGTTTTCACACTTTATATGTCCCCCCAATCATCCTCAGCACAAGTGATTAGAAAAGGAAAAACCAGGTTTAAGTATAGTAGTAATCATTACTTTATAGAACTCAGGGTAACAAAATAACATTTATAGAGATCAAATGGGTAGAGGGCCCTGCTGGGAGTTGCACTGGTGTAGTCAGATCATATGAAGGTGATTGTGCAAACAGCTGAGCTCATAGGCTTATATGCTAATATGCTTAGCATATATAGGCTTATATGCTTCAAGGGGATAGCAATGGAGTAGAGGAACTGGATTTAGGAAAGGTTAGTGTAGGTTGTATGCATCCCTGAATAGTATAGTCTTTAGGGAGTGCTTGAAGCTTATAAAACTAGGAGTCTTGTGGAGCAAGGCAGTGAGTTCCACAAGATGGGAGCCAGCCTGGAGAAGTCCTGTAAATGTGAATGTGAGGAGGTAACGAGAGGAGAAGAGAAGGAGGTCATGAGCAGAGCGAAGGGGACGGAAGGGAGAGACTCAAGGATGGCGCTTGCATAAGGCAGAATAGGCAGCCACCTTAGGGCGCCTCCCACGAGAGCGGGAGGTTAATCTGCCTAAATTGCAGTGTGGTGTTGTGAGCAAAAATCTGGTAATGCGTTGCAACAGTGGCTGCCTGTGTGACAGTGTAGACTACTATTGTGTGCTGGGCACACAGAATTCATTAATCTGCAGCGCTTCTACCGCAACTTGTTACTTAATTTAGCTTTGTGGCCAAGAGAGAGTGACTCTAAGTGAAGGAGCCACATGAGTGACGGCTGTGACGCCAACCCCAGACCGGTACACTGATTGAAGTGCACACTGTAGAGCTCAGGTAGGAGGGCAAGGGTCTAGGGGGGGGCATAGACTAAGTGCAGAGGGGTAGCTGCGCGGCCTGGGGCTGTGAATGTGACACACATGAAGTGTTGTGTGAGTGACACAGACAGGCCAGGGGCCACCGGTGGCTGTTGTGACTGAGGAGTAAGTCAAGTGAAGTTCAACTTGAGACAGAGCAGAGAGGAGGACGGTGAGTGCAGTGGCTGACAGTACAGCTGCATTAACCTTACACAAGTACTTATTAAACAGTCACTGTCACTCACACAGTCTCAGTCATGTCTCACTTTATTTAAATATATTGACATTTTCTTTTATAAGAATAGAACTGGCTTGCTGGTGCTGCTGTTATATACATAGGTCCCAGGGGCCGTGAGGTATATACTAAAACTCCTTCTTTTGTTTTTTTTGTCAGGGGGTTTATGGTGTCGTGGTGGGGGTTTGGTGCAGGGGGGTGTCAAAATGCACCTTCACCTGTGTAGATAAAAATCCTTGCACCGGCCCTATGTATCTGGAAACAAGGTCTGAGACATAGTGGGGAGCAGTGCAGCTGAGGGCCTTGTATGTCAGAGTCATCATTTTTTATTTAAAGAGACAGTCCAGGCCAAAATAAACTTTCATGATTCAGATAGAGCATGCAATTTTAAACAATTTTCCAATATACTTTTATCACCAATTTTGCTTTGTTCTCTTGATATTCTTATTTGAAAGCTTAACCTAGGAGGTTCATATGCTAATTTTTTAGACCTTGAAGGCTACCTCTTTTCAGAATGCATTTTAACAGTTTTTCACCACTAAAGGGTGTTAGTTCATGTATTTCATATAGCTAACACTGTGCTTGTGCACGTGAAGTTATCTGGGAGCAGGCACTGATTGGCTAAACTGCAAGTCTGTCAAAAGAACTGAAATAAAGGGGCAGTTTGCAGAGGCTTAGATACAAGATAATCACAGAGGTTAAAAGTATATTAATATAACAGTGTTGGTTATGCAAAACTGGGGAATGGGTAATAAAGGGATTATCTATCTTTTAAAACTATAAAAATTCTGGTGTAGACTTCCCTTTAATCCTGGAGGCAAGAGGAAGCCAGTGAAGGGATTGGCGGAGAGGTGCAGCAGATGAAGAGCGACGTGTAAGGAAGATGAGCCTAGCAGGAGCATTCATTATGGATTGCAAAGAAGCTAGATGGCAGCTAAGGAAACCAGAGAGGAAGGAGTTGCAGTAGTCGAGACGGGAAAGGATGAGAGAGTAGATTAAGATCTTAGTTGTGTTTTGTGTAAGGAAATATCTAATTTTAGAGATGTTTTTAAGGTAATATACAAATCGGATCCTCCCTCTGTTAATTTATATGTGAATTTTATCATTTTATTTAACATATTTCTAATCTAGGTTTGGTTTTTAAAAATTGGTTCATTTAGGAGCCTTTGCAATGTATTTATAATAGTAAATAAATATTTTGTATTAATGTTTTGTTTTTAAGGTGTATTGATACCATTTTTTTCAGTAAATCAGACTTATGCTTACAATTTTCTTTATATGTAGGACATGGATTTATGGATGAATCTTCTGTTCAATTGCTTCTGTTCATTTTAACATGTTTCTACTGTCATGTAAAAGGTGAGATATTATTGGAAGCTATGTAAAAGGTCAGATATTATTGGAAGCTATGTGCATATATTTATTTATCAATGTATGTGTAATTTCTATACTATAAATTATAGTAAATCCTGAAATCAGAAATTAATTTCAGATTACTGACTATGCAAACCTGTTTTTTTTTTCATCCACTTGGGCTTCAAAAGAGTTGAATATTGTAGACTGACTACCTCATTGCAGGGGTTCGTCAACTTCACTAATTGAAACAAATGTTTCCCTTTTGCTCTCTCTTAGATGTATTGAGCAGCTATGGGGGTCAGTGGTGATATAAAAGGTCCTTTGAAATGAGGTTACTCTGTCTGTGAAGTGTAATTTTGCATAGTCAGTAGTCTGAAATAAATTTCTGATTTCAAGATTTACTGTAATTTATAGTATAGAAATTACACATACATAGATGAATTAATGTATGCACATAGTTTCCAATAATATCTCACCTTTTACATAGCTTCCAATATATATATATCCTGTATTAGGCTACAATGTGTGATTTTTAAAAATTTTGGGATGGTGGTGTGCCACAGGATTTTTAATGTAAAAAATTGTGCCACGGCAAAAAAAAGGTTGCAAATCACTGATATACAGCATATGAAAAATGCCAACACTGAAGTATTACAAACATTGGGATATCATTCACAATAATAATAAAAAACCCAGTGTATAATCAGGTGAATATAGGTTCAGAATGCAATAGGCAAAAATAATGATATCCTAATTTTTATACTGATGTATACCTCCTCTGAAAATAGTAGGTCACTCTTGGACCTTGGTATAATATAAAGACTTGCCGGAGGTAGGTAGATTGGTTCTATAGCCACTTTTGGGCTTGGTATAGTATATAACACTAGACATATATAATATTTTCAATGTCATACAATACACCAATATAAACAATAATATATATAGTATCAGTGAAAAACAAATAAAAGTAACATAACTTGCTCATATATGAAAATACATGATAACTTTCAAAATATTGATAATAGTTAAACTACTTGACCACAGATTTTAAATAGTCACAAAAGTATTTTCAACGGTCACATGTATTCTTGACATATCTAAAATATCAATCTTACAAATCTAGTCCAGATATTGTCAAACATATATGACATTTCCATATGGTATACCATATGATCCAAATAAATTTGAAAATGTGTCCATCAAAATAAGATAAACTTAGCTGTAGTGTCCGGTCTGTCTTTGTGAAATTAGAAGGGGGAGGAACAGGTAAAATTTCAGATCATCCTCTAGAAATAGATAGTCTGGAGAGTTTGGGCTAGACAGAAAGGAAGAGTTTGGAAATAGGGTTGGGGAGAGAAAAAAAAGGGGGGGGAATCAGGTGAGTTACAGGGAATTTCTTCATTTGTGTAACCAGGTATCCCATATCAACCAATAAGTGTCCATTCGGTCTACCAAATTGAAAAAGAATCTCTACATGCTAGACATGTAGTCTATTACTGTGTGTATTTCTAGTAAACTAGGAGGTTCAGGTGATTTCCAGGCTCTTGCAATGCAAAACTTGACTGCAGTAAATATATATATCAGCAATCTCTTTGACATCTGTGGTGTATTACTGTCTATAATGTGCAATAAGGCATTGGCAGATGAAATCTCAGGGATAAGATTCAACGATTCGCATAATCTCTGGATCTCTCTCCATAATGGGGCTATTTTTGGGCACTCCCACCAAACATGCAAATCAGAGCCAACTATACCACATCCCCTCCAGCACAGCGGCAAAGCTGTAGGATACATTTTAGCTAATCTCGCAGGAGTTCTGTGCCATTTCAGGAGCAATTTGATATACACCTCTAGTATGGTGACACAGTGTATGTTTTTTTTGGTGAGTTTAATAGCATTTTCCCAGTCATGATCCGAGAAATTGACACCAATCTCTCTGCTCCATGCTTTATATTGCTACGGAATCCCTGGAATAAGCTCCGATAGAAGGAGGTTATAATGTGTTGTAAGAGGTTTGGGACCTTTAAACTCATTATTCCATCTTATCTCCCATGGAGTGGGCTTCCTCATGGGATCTGCAAAAAATCCACATGCCCTCAGAAAACCAAGGACCCTCATGGACTCAAACAAAAACCACGGTGGGGCTGGTTCGAATTTAGTGGGTACTAGGGACAGATCAAGTGACAGGTTTTGGTCAAAGAAATCTGCTATGGCAAGGAATCCCTTCAATTTCCATTCGTCCGAGTGGATGTTTGGAAAATCCCAGAATAGGCCCGCAATTTGATGTACCGGCGACGGATGGGGGGCAATCATAATTCTACTCCTCAGAGATTTCCAAATTAACAGGTTGTGTTGTATAATGATATTGTGGAGTGAGGTGAGTAGTTTTCCCATGTTTGGGATCCAAATTAAATCTGAGAGTTCTAACTTTCCCAATAATCTGGACTCTTCCAGATGGTACCAACCTGGTTTATCATCTGATAATCCCCAATCAGTGACATGTGATAATCGTGCAGCTTCATAGTAGGTGAGGATATTGGGAGCCGCAATACCACCCCTGGGAAAAGGTTGATGTAATGTATTATGTGCTATTCTATGCGTTTTATTTTGCCATATGTAATCTAACAACAGTTTGTGTATAGTAAATAGAGTAGAGTGCAGAACATTAAGCGGGATACAGCGAAACAAATATAACACCAGTGACATTTTAACTGAAGAAATTCTTCCCAGCCAGGAAAGTTCCTTAAAATCCCATTTCGTTAATAATTGTTTAAGGTCGGGGATAAGGCGGTCATAATTATCTCTGATAATCTGATCTGGTTTAGAACTAAGGTATATACCTAGATGTTTCAGGTGTTGGGTTGACCAGGGGAACGGAAAGGTAGATTTGAGTTGTGTTAAAGTAGGTAGTTCAATCTGTATAGGATATCCCTCCATCTTTTTATAGTTAATTTTGTAGTAGCTCAAGGCCCCAAAGTAACGGATCACATCGAAAACTGCTGGAATTGAGGTCATTGGTTCCGATAATAGTACAGTCACATCACCTGCAAAAAGAACTATTTTTTCCGGGGGGCTCCGCAGAGGCACCCCAAAAATCTCATTGGATTGTCTGATTTTCTGAGCAAAGGGCTCCATTGTAAGTGCAAAAATGAGCGGGGACAGTGGGCAACCTTGCCTGGTGCCGTTAGACATAGGGAATTCCGAGGAACAAAATCCCATTCCCTTGACTCTTGCATGGGGTATTGAATATAAAGCTCTGATTGCTAGGATGAAGA
The DNA here is from genome assembly GCF_027579735.1 of Bombina bombina. Classification (NCBI taxonomy): domain Eukaryota; kingdom Metazoa; phylum Chordata; class Amphibia; order Anura; family Bombinatoridae; genus Bombina; species Bombina bombina. Next base: position 56,840,526 of record NC_069499.1, on the reverse strand, counting down.
GTTCAGGGAACTTAAAAGATCGGAGAACCTCCCAAATGTATTCCCATCTGACCCTGTCGAAGGCCTTTTCGGCATCTAGCAACAGGGCCACCATTGGGATACTTAGGCATTGTGCTTCCGTAAATACTGAAATCAACCTTCTACTATTATCCGGGCCCTGTCTTCCCATTGTGAACCCCACCTGGTCGTGATGTAAAACCCCTGGTAGTAAATGGACAATACTGTTCGCTATGAGTTTGGAATATAGTTTAGTGTCCAAATTGATAAGAGAAATGGGGCGGTAGTTCCCGCAATCAGTCTGGTCTTTCCCTGGTTTGAGTATAGGAATGATGGTGGCCTCTAAAAATTCCCTATGTATTTCCCCGCTCTCTTGAATCTCATTAAAGAGATTTCTTAGCGCTAAAACTATTTGTGGCTTCAATTTCTTGTAAAATGTACCTGTGAAACCATCTGGTCCAGGAGCTTTGTTATTTTGGATTTGCTTCAAGACTTTCTCAACCTCTTGTAAGGAAAATGGCTGTGTAAGCAATTCCCTAGACTCCTCTGGTATCTGTGGTAAATTGAGGGTTGATAGGAAGTGTCTAACATCCGGGAGTGACAATGTCTCTGGGCGTTCATGCTCTGCAATATTGTAAAGTTCTGAATAAAATTTTGCAAACAGCATTCCAATATCAGCTGGAGTATATGCTGTCTGTCCCTTATAAGTCAGAAATGGGATTCTTGCGGCCGCTGCTCGTTGCTTCAATTTCTTTGCTAAAAGTGCATCTGCTCTATTACTTTTTGAATACATGAGCTGTTTGAATCGTAGAGCAGCCTCTTGAACCCTTTCAATTTCTCTCTCTTTAATGAGGGCCTTAAGCTGGAGCAACTGATCTGAAAGTGTCTGTGAAGGATTAGATTTATTTAACTTATCTATTTCCCTTAGGTCACACATCAATTTACCTAGTGGTGCCCCCCTATCTTTTTTAATCTTGGCTAACTTAGTAATGCAAAATCCCAGAATGTAAGCTTTGAAGGCGGCCCATCTAATTTGATGGGAGGTACCCCCCTCAGGGTTATTCTGGAAGGAAATCGACGGTTGTTTCTTGTAAGGATCCAAGAAAAAGTGGGTCAGCCCAAAGAGACTGAGGAAGTTTCCAGCTCGGCCTGGAGGACAGGGACGTATTCCCAGGTATAGCAATAGTGACTCCATCGTGATCAGACCACGCGCATACCAAACTTTTTGCAGTACGGATGCCATTTAAAGTCCACGAATCAGTAAAAAAATAATCTATGCGAGAATAAGATCGGTGTGTCAGGGATAAATATGAATAGTCTCTGTCTGTGGGGTGGAGAGAACGCCAAATGTCAAAGAGTTGGTACTGGCACATTAGATCCCGAAACTTCAGGGCTGATGAGTTAGTATGTACATCACAAAAGCCCGTTTTGGAAAATTTCTTATCTAGTTCAGAGTCCCAAACAAGATTAAAGTCTCCTCCTATAAGGAGGGTACCCTGTTTGATTTTGAAAATTAAGTCTAGGATTTTACTAAGAAATTTGAATTGACCTTGGTTAGGAACATATATATTAGCCAAGGTAAAAAGAGAGTCATTCAATTTACACACTAGTATTAAATATCTCCCCTCTATATCTTGTTAAATGTGTAAACATTGAAGCAGCTGGTAATTTAAAGAGCATATTTGGTATTTTAAGTTTATATCCATAGTACTGCGTAAATTAGAACCAGTCATATTTAGTGCTAATTTATTTGTTAGACAGGATTTTGCACTCCAGATTTATAGGTCAGTTATTATTCTGAACTCTTTCTGAACTGTACATAAATTGGTTATTGTGGTTAAATCTCTGGTAGTTATTAACTAAGCACTGTTAAATTAGCCGTCCATATTCTGGTATTTTAATTTGTGATATTTTAATGCATTCCATTGTGAGTAAGGTTAATTTTTAGAGGTGCATTATATGATCTGTTGTATAGAATATTGTAACGGAATAAAAGTGCATAATTGATTCATAATCTAGTTTCTACATAAATATAATTCAAAGTGTCTATAAATGATAACTAATCTAGAATTAAGGAATAAATATTGATTTTAATAGATATATTGTTATGGATATACATTTTATTGGTTGGCAACTGCTATGATATTAATGATATTGTAAACCTGGTATATACCGACACTAAATATTTCCTGTTTCTATTAATTGCACGGTCAAACCATGTGCTTCTCGTTTTGTCCAATTTTGCATAATATCTTTGCTATGCAAATAATAAAAAAAAAAGATCTTAAACCTGACAGTGCACATTCACACTTAACATTACACCACCACTGATTGCCATTTTCCGGATCACTGTAAATCCATCACAGTACCCTCTCTCCTCCTCTCTTCTTCTTCCTATCTCTCCTCTTCTCCATTTACCCCTCTCTTCTTCCAATCGCCCCCATACGGTGTTCTCAGAAGGCTTGTTACTTAGTAATATTGTGAGTGCATATTACTCAAGTTATTTCCTACTAGGATATATAAAATGAACATCAAGGACATTGCTTAAATTGGATCATTGTAAACATGGAATCAGCTACAACTAGTACATACTTGAATTATACTGTATACTATACTCTGTAACCTGGATTTCTATTTTCAATAAAAATAAATATAGTTTTAAAAAAAAGATCTTCACCCCTTAGCTACCGGGAATTTCAGAGAAAAAAGTTGCCCAAAATACCAGAGAATTTTTACCATTTTTGCTATTAAATAGAACCTTTAGTTTTTTATATTGACCTATAAAAACTATATATAAAGCCATTGAACTAGGCCCATTTTGCTGCCAAATAAGATTATATTAAAAAAAATTGGTAACTTTTTCACAAACTTTGGGTTTCTCATTGAAATTATTTGCATACCGCTTGTGCAGTTTTGACACAAATGGTTGTAAATGCTTCTCTGGAATGTTTGGCTTTGCCATTTGGTAATTAGAAGGCCACTAACTGCAGCTGTGCACAACACTTCTGAGATTGCTGGCAGTGAATAGGTTAAATAGTTAGCTGGTAAAGGAAATAGTACTGTAGTGTAGGGATTACCCTCCCACCTGACACCTCTCTGATCCCTACCTGATCCCTCCCAAACAGCTCTCCCCCCGGCTCACACACCTCACCGTCATCTTAGGTACTGGCAGACAGTCTGCCAGTATGCAGTTTAGTTTTTTTTTCTAATAAATCTTTTGTGCAGTGCAGGGATCTCTTCTCCTACCTCCGTGATCCCTCCCAAAGAGCTCTCTACCCTTCTGCCCACCTAGTAGAAGCCATCTTATATACTAGCAGATTCTGCCAGTACCCAGTTTATATTTATTTTTTAATTTTATTTAATAATTTATTATTTAATTGTTTTTTTCTGTAGTGTAGTGCCCTCTCACCCACCCCACCTCTCCCTCACAGAGATCGTTATGTAGCCCCCCCCCCTCTGATTTCCCCTTTTTCTGTAGTGTAGTGACCCATACCTCCCTCTCCCTTCAAAACTTACTTTCCTTAGTGTAAAAATGTAACCATTGGTGTCCATCCTCAGGTCCAAAGACAACCATTCAGCCCTTCATTGTTTTTATTTATTTGCTTTCATTAATCAGAGTGTATAGATTATATACTTATACATACAGTGTGTGTAAATAAAACAATATTAATTGTGAGGGGGTGGAGGGCTTGGTGAGTTTATAAGTTGTTTAATGTCTATCATAAGATTGGCCATAATTTACCGCTCATTTTAGCAAGCATTATCTGACCCATACAGCATTAGCACCATTGCATATTGCTGTGCAAACGTACAAGTTAAATGTTAAATCACCAGAGCGCAATTTGTGCGGTAGAGTGCCACCATGGTCCGCCCCAAGGGCATGGTCCAAAGCTCTATTAAACTCACAGGGTACTCACTCTACAGTACCGTCCCATTAGGCAGGAATACTAGTGACCAATAATTGCATATGACAAAACACCCAGAGGGGAGTGTGACAGATTAAAGGGATAGTAAACCCAAATGTTTTCTTTCATGATTCGGATAGTACATGCAATTTTAAAGGGATGCTAAACCCAAATTTTTTCTTTTCTTTGCAATTTTAAGCAACTGGTGCATTTATCATAAAAATGGTAGTATTTTTTTCACGCTTTTACAAATGCGAAATGTAGCGCCTGTCCTGTCTAATTAATTTAAAAAAAAAATAATTTATCATGGAAATAATGAAAAAATAAAAGAATGAAAACTGAAAGAATGATTAATAGGGACATTTTATTTGTGTGCACATTTTTGCCGCACATATTGGAGAATAGCAATGATGAATCTTGCCCTAAGTAGTATAGACATATAGACATACTGACCCTAAATCTAGTCACTTATACAATCTTGGATGTAAGTTAACCTTGTGACTTCCAATATAACAGATCAGGGGTCTGTGATCATAGGTTTGTTAACTCCTTAACGACGTAAAGGGTACGTCCTACAAAAATACAAAAAACGGTCGATACCCTGATCGCTTCCAGATGCTTTCATGTTATTGCAGTGATGCCTCGATATTTAGGCATCCTGCAATAACACTTTTAGCCATCCGATGCAGAGAGAGCCACTCTGTGGCCCTCTCTGCATCGGACATCGATGGTCACAATTGTTGGTGGGTGGGAGCCGTTGCAGGGATGCGGATGGGCGGCCATCGATAGGGGAAGTCAGAGGGGGGCAGGATCACGTACAGGGGCGCCGGGAGAGAGCGCGTGCACAGGGGGCGGGCGCGAGCACGGGGGCTGGAGCGGATGGGAACGCTACACTATGGCATAATTTGATTTTGCTTAGGATAAGGTGGGAGAGAGGAGGGGGGGAATTTTTATCTAAGGGATCTCGGAGGGGTGGGGGGTTGGTTATTGAGGGGGGCAGCTACACTACAGAAAAATATTTTTTTTTTTAAAAACAAACATATTTTATGGCAAACTGGGTACTGGCAAACAGCTGCCAGTACCCAAGATGGCGCACAATAAGGTAGATGGGGGAGGTTAAAGAGCTGTTTGGGGGGGGGGTCAGGGAGGTTGGGGGCTAAGGGGGATCCTACACAGCAGAATATTTAAAAAAACAAACAAAAAAAAAACCAACTTTTATTTTAGTACTGGCAGACTTTCTGCCAGTAGTTATGATGGCAGGGACAATTGTGGGGTGGGGAGGGAAGAGAGCTGTTTGGGAGGGATCAGAGGTGGGAAGTGTCAGGTGGGAGGCTGATCTCTACACTAAAGCTAAAATTAAACCGGCAAGCTCCCTAATTAACCCCTTCACTGCTGGGCATAATACAAGTGTGGTGCGCAGCGGCATTTAGCGGCCTTCTAATTGCCAAAAAGCAATGCCAAAGCCATATATGTCTGCTATTTCTGAATAAAGGGGATCCCAGAGAAGCATTTACAATCATTTGTGCCATAATTGCACAAGCTGTTTGTAAATAATTTCAGTGAGAAACCTAAAGTTTGTGAAAAAGTGAACGATTTTTTTATTTGATCGCATTTGGCGGTGAAATGGTGGCATGAAATATACCAAAATGGGCCTAGATCAATACTTTTGGTTGTCTACTTCACTAAACTAAAGCTAAAATTAACCCTAAAAGCCCCCTAATTAACCCCTTCACTGCTGGGCATAATAAACGTGTGGTGCACAGCGGCATTTAGCGGCCTTCTAATTACCAAAAAGCAACGCCAAAGCCATATAAGTCTGCTAATTCTGAACAAAGGGGATCCCAGAGAAGCATTTACAACCATTGGTGCCATAATTTCACAAGCTGTTTGTAAAACATTTCAGTGAGAAACCTAAAGTTAGTGAAAAAGTGAACGATTTTTTTTATTTGATCGCATTTGGTGGTGAAACGGTGGCATGAAATATACCAAAATGGGCCTAGCCAATACTTTGGGTTGTCTTTTTAAAAAATATATACATGTCAAGGGATATTCAGGGATTCCTGACAGATATCAGTGTTCCAATGTAACTATCGCTAATTTTGAAAAAAAAAATGGTTTTGAAATAGGAATGTGCTACTTGTATTTATTGCCCTATAACTTGGAAAAAAAGAACATGTAAACATTAACGGCTAGATTTACAGTTCTGCGGCCAAAGGGGTGCGTTAGCTACGCATGCTTTTTCCCCCCCGCACCTTTTAAATACCGCTGGTATTTAGAGTTCACAGAAGGGCTGCGTTAGGCTCCAAAAAGGGAGCGTACAGGCATATTTACCGCCACTGCAACTCTAAATACCAGCGGTGCTTACGGACGTGGCCAGCTTCAAAAACGTGCTCGTGTACGATTCCTCCATAGGAAACAATGGGGTCGTTTGAGCTAAAAAAAACCTAACACCTGCAAAAAAGCAGCGTTCAGCTCCTAACGCAGCCCCATTGTTTCCTATGGGGAAACACTTCCTATGTCTGCACCTAACACCCTAACATGTACCCCGAGTCTAAACACCCCTAACCTTACACTTATTAACCCCTAATCTGCCGTCCCCGCTATCGCTGACCCCTGCATATTATTATTAACCCCTAATCTGCCACTCCGTACACCGCCGCAACCTACGTTATCCCTATGAACCCCTAATCTGCTGCCCCTAACCCCCGCCGACCCCTATATTATATTTATTACCCCCTAATCTGCCCCCCCCAACGTCGCCGCTACCTACCTACAATTATTAACCCCTAATCTGCCGACCGGACCTCACCGCTACTCTAATAAATGTATTAACCCCTAAAGCTAAGTCTAACCCTAACCCTAACAACCCCCTAAGTTAAATATAATTTTATCTAACGAAATAAAATAAATCTTATTAAATAAATTATTCCTATTTAAAGCTAAATACTTACCTGTAAAATAAACCCTAATATAGCTACAATATAAATAATAATTATAATGTAGCTATTTTAGGATTAATATTTATTTTACAGGCAACTTTGTATTTATTTTAACCAGGTACAATAGCTATTAAATAGTTAATAACTATTTAATAGCTACCTAGTTAAAATAATTACAAAATTACCTGTAAAATAAATCCTAACCTAAGTTACAATTAAACCTAACACTACACTGTCAATACATAAATTAAATACAAATACCTACAAATAAATACAAATAAATACACTAAGTAAAGTACAAAAAATAAAAAAAGAACTAAGTTACAAAAAATAAAAAAATAATTTACAAACATTATAAAAATATTACAATTTTAACCCCTTAACGACCAAGGACGTATGCCACACGTCCTCAAAAAAAATACAGTTAATGACCGAGGACGTGTGGCATACGTCCTTGGTCTGGAAAGCAGCTGGAAGCGATCCTGCTCGCTTCCAGCTGCTTTCCGGTTATTGCAGTGATGCCTCGATATCGAGGCATCCTGCAATAACCCCCCTTGGCCATCCGATGCAGAGAGAGCCACTCTGTGTCCCTCTCTGCACCGGACATCGGTGGCCGGTATCGTTGGTGGGTGGGAGCAAGTCTGGGAGGCGGGTGGGCGGCCATTGGTGTGCCGGATGAAGGGGAGGGGGGCGGGATCGGGGGCGGGACAGGCGGGGGCGCGCACGGGGTGGGAGCGGGAGGGAACCACTACACTGCAGAAAAAAAAAAGTTAAGAAAAGTAAAAAAAATAAATGTAACAAAATAAATGATGATCTAAGGGTTCTGGAAGGGGTGGGGGGTTGGTCTGGGGGGGGGGGGGAAGCTACACTACAGAAAAGGGCTATGAAAAAACCAATAAACATACTTTTGTTACTAAACTGGGTACTGGCAGACAGCTGCCAGTACCCAAGATGGCGCCCATTAAGGCAGAGGGGGTGGGTTAGAAAGCTGTTTGGTGGGGGATCAGTGAGGTTGGGGGCTAAGGGGGGATCCTACACAGCAGCATATGTAAATATGCCCCCAAAAAAAGCCCAAATATAGCTTTTATTTTAGTACTGGCAGAGTTTCTGCCAGTACTTAAGATGGCGGGGACAATTGTGGGGTGGGGGAGGGAAGAGAGCTGTTTGGGAGGGATCAGGGGGTCTGATGTTTTATGTGGGAGGCTGAGCTCTAAACTAAAGCTAAAATTAACCCTGCAAGCTCCCTACAAGCTACATAATTAACCCCATCACTGCTAGCCATAATACACGTGTGATGCGCAGCGGCATTTGGCGGCCTTCTGATTACAACAAAGCAATGCCAAAGCCATATATGTCTGCTATTTCTGAATAAAGGGGATCCCAGAGAAGCATTTACAACCATTTGTGCCATAATTGAACAAGCTGTTTGTAAATGATTTCAGTGAGAAACCTAAAATTGTGAAAAATGTAACGTTTTTTTTAATTTGATCGCATTTGGCGGTGAAATGGTGGCATGAAATATACCAAAATGGGCCTAGATCAATACTTGGGGTTGTCTACTACACTATACTAAAGCTAAAATTGCCCCTAAAAGCTCCCTACATGCTCCCTAATTAACCCCTTCACTGCTGGGCATAATACACGTGTAGTGCGCAGTGGCATTTAGCAGCCTTCTAATTACCAAAAAGCAACGCCAAAGCCATATATGTCTGCTATTTCTGAACAAAGGGGATCCCAGAGATTAATTTAAAATAATTTAAGCCATAATTGCACAAGCTGTTTGTAAATAATTTCAGTGAGAAACCAAAAGTTTATGAAAAAATTAGTGAAAAAGTGAACATTTTTTTGTATTTAATTGCATTTGGCGGTGAAATGGTGGCATGAAATATACCAAAATGGGCCTAGATCAATACTTTGGGATGTCTACTAAAAAAAAATATATACATGTCAATGGATATTCAGAGATTCCTGAAAGATATTAGTGTTCTAATGTAACTAGCGCTAATTTTGAAAAATAATGGTTTGGAAATAGCAAAGTGCTACTTGTATTTATGGCCCTATAACTTATAAAAAAAAGCAAAGAAGATGTAAACATTCGGTATTTCTAAACTCAGGACAAAATTTAGAAACTATTTAGCATGGGTGTTTTTTGGTGGTTGTAGATGTGTAACAGATTTTGGGGGTCAAAGTTAGAAAAAGTGTGTTTTTTTCAATATTTTCCTCATATTTTATAATTTTTTTTATAGTAAATTATAAGATATGATGAAAATAATGGTATTTTTAGAACGTCCATTTAATGGCGAGAAAAATGGTATATAATATGTGTGGGTACAGTAAATGAGTAAGAGGAAAATTACAGCTAAACACAAACACCGCAGAAATGTAAAAATAGCCTTGGTCCCAAACGGACAAAAAATGGAAAAGTGCTGTGGTTATTAAGGGGTTAAGCTAATTACATCTACTCTAAGCCCCCTAATAAAATAACAAAGCCCCCCAAAATAAAAAAATGCCCTACCCTATTCTAAAATAAAAATTGAAAAGCTCTTTTACCTTACCAGCCCTTAAAAGGGCCTTTTGCGGGGCATGCCCCAAAGAATTCTGTTCTTTTGCCTGTAAAAAAAAACATACAATACCCCCCCCAACATTACAACCCACCACCCACATACCCCTAATCTAACCCAAACCCCCCTTAAATAAACCTAACACTAAGCCCCTGAAGATCTTCCTACCTTATCTTCACCACGCCGGGTATCACCGATCCGTCCAGAAGAGGGTCCGAAGTCTTCCTCCTATCCGGCCGATGTCTTCATCCAAGCGGGGCTGAAGAGGTCCATCATCCGGCTGAAGTCTTCATCCAAGCGGGGGCTGAAGAGGGCCATCATCCGGCTGAAGTCTTCATCCAAGCGGGGGCTGAAGAGGTCCATCATCCGGCTGAAGTCTTCATCCAAGCGGGGGCGGAACATCCTTCCTCCACGACGAACTCCCGACGAATGAAGGTTCCTTTAAGGATGGCGTCCAAGATGGCGTCCCTCGAATTCCGATTGGCTGATAGGATTCTATCAGCCAATCGGAATTAAGGTAGGAAAATTCTGATTGGCTGATGGAATCAGCCAATCAGATTCAAGTTCAATTTGATTGGCTGATCCAATCAGCCAATCAGATTGAGCTTGCATTCTATTGTCTGTTCCGATCAGCCAATAGAATGTGAGCTCAATCTGATTGGCTGATCCAATCAGCCAATCGGATTGAACTTGAATCTGATTGGCTGATTCCATCAGCCAATCAGAATTTTCCTACCTTAATTCCGATTGGCTGATAGAATCCTATCAGCCAATCGGAATTCGAGGGATGCCATCTTGGATGACGTCCCTTAAAGGAACCTTCATTCGTCGGGAGTTCGTAGTGGAGGAAGGATGTTCCGCGTCGGCGGGATGAAGATGGAGCCGGAAGAAGATTGAAGATGCCGCTTGATAGAAGACTTCAGCCGGATGATGGACCTCTTCAGCCCCCGCTTGGATGAAGACTTCAGCCGGATGATGGACCTCTTCAGCCCCCGCTTGGATAAAGACTTCAGCCGGATGATGGACCTCTTCAGCCCCCGCTTGGATGAAGACATCGCCCGGATAGGAGGAAGACTTCGGACCCTCTTCTGGACGGATCGGTGATACCCGGCGTGGTGAAGATAAGGTAGGAAGATCTTCAGGGGTTTAGTGTTAGGTTTATTTAAGGGGGGTTTGGGTTAGATTAGGGGTATGTGGGTGGTGGGTTGTAATGTTGCGGTGCGGGTATTGTATGTTTTTTTTTACGGGCAAAAAAGCAGAATTCTTTGGGGCATGCCCCTCAAAAGGCCCTTTTAAGGGCTGGTAAGGTAAAAGAGCTTTTCAATTTTTATTTTAGAATAGGGTAGGGCATTTTTTTATTTTGGGGGGCTTTGTTATTTTATTAGGGGGCTTAGAGTAGGTGTAATTAGCTTAAAATTGTTGTAATATTTTTATAATGTTTGTAAATTATTTTTTTATTTTTTGTAACTTAGTTCTTTTTTTATTTTTTGTACTTTAGTAAGTGTATTTATTTGTAGGTATTTGTATTTAATTTATTTATTGATAGTGTAGTGTTAGGTTTAATTGTAACTTAGGTTAGGATTTATTTTACAGGTAATTTTGTAATTATTTTAACTAGGTAGCTATTAAATAGTTATTAACTATTTAATAGCTATTGTACCTTGTTAAAATAAATACAAAGTTGCCTGTAAAAAAAATATTAATCCTAAAATAGCTACAATATAATTAGTATTTATATTGTAGCTATATTAGGGTTTATTTTACAGGTAAGTATTTAGCTTTAAATAGGAATAATTTATTTAATAAGATTTATTTTATTTAGTTAGATAAAAATTATATTTAACTTAGGGGGGTGTTAGGGTTAGACTTAGCTTTAGGGGTTAATACATTTATTAGAGTAGCGGTGAGGTCCGGTCAGCAGATTAGGGGTTAATAATTGTAGGTAAGGTAGCGGCGACGTTGGGGGGGGCAGATTAGGGGTTAATAAATATCATGTAGGGGTCGGCGATGTTAGGGGCAGCAGATTAGGGGTACATAGGGATAATGTAGGTTGCGGCGGTGTGCAGATTAGGGGTTAAAAAAATTTAATAGAGTGGCGGCGATGTGGGGGGGCCTCGGTTTAGGGGTACATAGGTAGTTTATGGGTGTTAGTGTACTTTAGAGCACAGTAGTTAAGAGCTTTATGAACCGGCGTTAGCCCAGAAAGCTCTTAACTCCTGGCTTTTCTCTGCGGCTGGAGTATTGTCGTTAGATTTCTAACGCTCACTTCAGCCAAGGCTCTAAATACCGGCGTTAGAAAGATCCCATTGAAAAGATAGGATACGCAATTGGCGTAGGGGGATCTGCGGTATGGAAAAGTCGCGGCTTGGAAGTGAGCGTTAGACCCTTTCCTGACTGACTCTAAATACCAGCGGCCGGCCAAAACCAGCGTTAGGACCCCCTAACGCTGGTTTTGACGGCTAAAGCAGAACTCTAAATCTAGGCGTAAGTATTTCTAAACTCAGGACAAAATTTAGAAACTATTGAGAATGGGTGTTTTTTGGTGAATGTAGATGTGTAACAGATTTTGGGGGTTAAAGTTATAAAAAGTGTTTTTTTTCATCATATTTCACAATTTTTTTTATAATAAATTATAAGATATGATTAAAATAATTTTATCTTTAGAAATTCAATTTAATAGCTAGAAAACAGTATATATAATATGTGTGGGTACAGTAAATGAGTAAGAGGAAAATTACAGCTAAACACAAACACGGCAGAAATGTAAAAATAGCCCTGGTCCCAAACGGTCAGAAAATGGAAAAGTGCTGTGGTCCTTAAGGGGTTAACACAATTGTCAATCATGGAAAATAGCCACAGGGATGATATATGTAAACTGTTTGCTACACACGGCAGATTTACTTTAGGACTAAGTCACTTTAAGCGACCTCAAACAAATCAGATCATCAGTGCCAACGAGGGGGAAAATTGCCATTAAAGTGATAACACAACAAGCTACCTATTCAAAGGACGACGTCAACCAATCCAGTACAGAAACTGTAACGTGTAATGATATAGATTAAGGCTATTGTTGCAGAAAGACGTCTGCAGCCAGACTGAAAGGGTCTGGAAGTCAGCTGAATAAGATCTGAAAATTATTCTGAGACACAAAGAGGTTGATGAGGAACGGACCCCACATCTGCTACAGGCGAACAAATTATAGATTCAGTCTCCAGGTGCTGAAATCCTTCCACTAACGGGAGAAACAATCCACCACCGAGTTGGACAGACCTTGCCTGCAGAGTAATGTCTCTACTTAAACAAAACTGGTAAAGGTCCAGAGTGGTCTGACAAGAGCCTTGATCGAGTTCTGCCAAACTTGTTGACATATTGGACTGCCATCAAATTGTCCATCTGCAAAAGAATGGAGTAGTAAGAGCTACCAGCTAGAAGTTCTAAATAATTTATATGAATGCCTGCTTCTGCCACAAATCAAAACCAACCAGTCTCCTGACGAAGACCAATCTTGTTAAATTAACACCATACAGCAACAGCTAGATTCAAACTCAAAACCTTTAACTTCTGTGTATACATTTGTCACACCCTGGGATCAAAACTGGGACCTCGGCTTCTTGGGTTATTTCCCTTTCAGTGTGCTATCCATGCACTTAGCTGCCATCCCCAACTCATTAATCGCATTAATTTCCCAAGTTGGGGTCAAGTTTCAGAAGAGCAGTTCTGCGCCGCTCAACAGCAGTATTGGCGTTTCCTATGAGGCACAGTTCTCTGTGCCCATTCCCTAATTGTCTTGGGGTCCATAGGAGTCACTGATATAAAAGCATAATCAGCTAATAACAAAATCTGGGCCAAAGGACTGATGACATAAAGGAGTTTGTTGTTAACCACCCTCAAGGAGTTTTCCAGGAATGTACGTGGGTCCCTACCCGTGCTGAAAAGGAAATGAACCATAACCTGATCAAAATTCTGGAGTCTGTCATTCATTTCCAGGGTGGGAGGGATGGGGACACTCAGCCCTCAAGTTAATGCGACCCCAAACCACATCTGGATCAGCGAGAACAGGAAACATGGGGTGAGTGGTTTACGACTTAGTATCAGAATTAAAATCCTGAAGGTCATAATTCTGACAATTATATTCAGAGTCAAGGTGAACAGGAGGAGCTTGTTACAAGTCAAAAGTAGCAGACCCAGTGGATTCTTTACCCCTAGTGACCTCCAGGGCAGCGGTTCCAGCAACCATGTGAGAAACCTCAGGGTGAGAAGGTTTATGCCGCTTAAGGGGTACCTTGTCCTTGGACCTCTTCCCAGAGGGCCATCGTCTGAAGAAAAGGAGTCCTCATTTAGACTCCTGAAACATAGTTTTAAAACTCTTAGCTGCCTGTCCCTATGGTCATCTAGATGCAAATGAAATCTGTAATACCTGACTTGCAATCATGGATAAAGAGGATCTTATGCATTTACAGAGTGACAGTATACAAAGCAATGTGTGTACCTCTTCTGCTAATTATACTAATGTGTAGCTCTAGCGGTGATGGTGAGTAAGAAAACCCACTTCTGAATTCACAGAAGAAAAAGGGGACATACAAAGATGGCCACTGCTCCCAATATCGCTTAATGCGTATGCACGGGAGTCTCAAAGATGGCAGAGACGCCTGCGCATGTGTGAAGAATGACTAGACCAAGAGAAGGGCTGAGAGCAGTGGCCCTAACACATAGAGTTCTCGTAAGGGAGAAAAAAGCACAAGCGAAACACAAGCTCACTTCCATGACAGGCAGTATAAAAACATCATAAAAGGATAACAGAAACACAGGAGAAATCTGAAAGCGGGATGACAAAGCACACAAAACGTGCAGGAAAGAAAAGCAATAATAATGATAAACCTAAAAAATGAACACTTAGGAAGACAAGTGATATTACAGAAATATAGGAAAAAAAGGATAACAAGAGATCACTAGACAATAATGATACTCATCTGCAGTGCTGGGCAGCAAAGAAAGTGAAGAGGTGCTTGGACTCAGAGGCTTATATACCCTTTGCTGTATTCTGATTAGTTAAACTTTTCACTGTGTAGTGCTGCTGTGCTGATGAGTAAAGATTGTTAAAGGGATATTAAACTCACATTTTTTATATAAAGGGACAGTCAAGTCAAAATTAAACATTCATGATTCAGATAGATCATGCAATTTTAAACAACTTTCCAATTAACTTTTATCATCAAATTTGCTTTGTTCCCTTGGTGGTATTTTTGAAAAGCTAAATCTAGGTAGGCTCAAACTGACTTATAAATTGTTGAAAACCGCCTCTTAGCTCAGAGTATTTTGAAAGTTTTTTAACAGTTAGACAGTACTAGTTCATGTGTGTAAAATAGATAACATTGTGCTCATTCCCGTGGAGTTATTTAGAAGCCTGCACTGATTGGCTAAACTGCATGTCTGTCATAAGCATTGCGAAAAGGGGGCAGTCTGCAGAGGCGTAGATACAAGGTAATCACAGAGGTAATACATATATTAATATAACAGTGTTGGTTATGCAAAACTAGGGAATGGGTAATAAAGGGATTTTTTTCTTATTCCCCTTTTATGTTGTCCCGTTTTGTTTGGTTTTTGTTCTCTATGGCGCTTTTTGTCAAAGATGGTTAGTTTAATGTTGTAACAGTATAAATCTTTAAAAACCCGTACCAAGGTACGAGGTTGTTGGTTAGAGGGTATTTCAACAAAATGTTGATTTTTGTAACCTTTAGTTTGAATATTGGTACCCATTTCATAAACAAAATTGTTTATTGTTTCTTTTTTATATACCACTGATAAATCAATCCGCTACTTTTGCATCCAGCGTGATGTGTAGTGGACTACAATTGTATTGTTTGTACTTGGTACTGGTTGTTAATAAAAAAAATAAAAAAATAAAGGGATTATCTATCTTTTTAAATAATAAAAATTCTGGTGTAGACTGTCCCTTTAATGATTAAGTGCAATTTTAAGCAACTTTCTAATTTACTCCTCTTATTAATTTTTTCTTCATTCTCTTGCTATCTTTATTTAAAAAGGAGCCAGCCCATTTTAGATTCAGCAACCTGGAGAGCGCTTGCTTACTGGTGGCTACATTTAGCAAACCAATAAGCAAGCATAACCCAGGTTATTGATAATAGGAGTAAATTAGAAAGTTGCTTAAAATTGCATGTGGGTTTAGTATCAATTCAAGCAAAATATGAAGCATCCTGTCTTGTAATAAAATCTCAGGTCTGCAACAGTGTCCCATTACAGCAAAATGGCTGGAATTTAGGGACTTCGGCTTCTCGGCAAGAATCGGAACTCCGCCCCCACCGCAGCCACTCCCATTCTCCTCCCATCTCTTAAATTTCAATATTCCGTCTTGAAAGCTCAGTCTCCATGCTCGTGCATGAGAAACATCTCCTCCCCCGCCACCCTGCTATCGGCACTGCTTCTTCTGCTGATGTAATGCAGCTTGTCACACGCTCCCTGCTCCCTTCTAGTCTTCATTACACAGCTCGAATACCTATTGCTCTTCTCAAATACCACAATACATATTGTGCTGCAATGTTTTTTTTTTATTGTTTAAAGAAACAGTAAAATCATCCAATAAAGACTATTAACAATAATGCGCAGGGTTCTTTACTACTTTTATTCTCTGGAAATCCTTTTTTGAAAAGACTTTTCTCAAATACCACAATACATATTCTGCTGCAATTTTTTTTATTGTTTAAAGAAACAGTTTGTAAAATCATCCAATAAAGACTATTAACAATAATGTGCAGGGTTCTTTACTACTTTTGTTCCTTGGAAATCCTTTGTTGAAAACACTTTTCTCAAATACCACAATACATATTCTGCTGCAATTTTTTTATTGTTTAAAGAAACAGTTTGTAAAATCATCCAATAAAGACTATTAACAATAATGTGCCTAGTTCTTTACTACTTTTGTTCTCTGGATATCATTTTTTTTAAATACTTAATTTAAACACTCAAGTACACAAAGAAACAGTTTTTAAAATTCATCCAATAAAGATAAATAACAGTAATGTTAATGATTCTATCACAGTTATTTAATCCTCTTTATATCCTTTGTTTAAAAATATATAAATTAATGTAATAGTGTGAGCTAGCGGAGCACATTTGGTGAGTCAATGACAATGCTTATACAGCTAGATTTAGAGTTTGGCGGTAGCCGTGAAAACCAGCGTTAGAGGCTCCTAACGCTGGTTTTGGGCTACCGCTGGTATTTAGAGTCAGTCAGGAAAGGGTCTAACGCTCACTTTCCAGCCGCGACTTTTCCATACCGCAGATCCCCTTACGCCAATTGCGTATCCTATCTTTTCAATGGGATCTTTCTAACGCCGGTATTTAGAGTCGTGGCTGAAGTGAGCGTTAGAAATCTAACGACAAAACTCCAGCCGCAGAAAAAAGTCAGTAGTTAAGAGCTTTCTGGGCTAACGCCGGTTCATAAAGCTCTTAACTACTGTGCTCTAAAGTACACTAACACCCATAAACTACCTATGTACCCCTAAACCGAGATCCCCCCACATCGCCGCCACTCTAATAAATATTTTTAACCCCTAATCTGCCGACCGCACACCGCCGCAACCTACATTATCCCTATGTACCCCTAATCTGCTGCCCCTAATACCGCCGACACCTACATAATATTTATTAACCCCTAATCTGCCGCCCCCAACGTCGCCGCCACCTACCTACACTTATTAACCCCTAATCTGCCGACCGGACCGCACCGCTACTATAATAAATGTATTAACCCCTAATCCGCCTCACTCCCACCTCAATAACCCTATAATAAATAGTATTAACCCCTAATCTGCCCTCCCTAACATCGCTGACACCTAACTTCAAGCATTAACCCCTAATCTGCCGACCGGAGCTCACAGCTACTCTAATAAATTTTTTAACCCCTAAAGCTAATTCTAATCCTAACCCTAACACCCCCTAAGTTAAATATAATTTTTATCTAACGAAATAAATTAACTCTTATTAAATAAATTATTCCTATTTAAAGCTAAATACTTACCTGTAAAATAAACCCTAATATAGCTACAATATAAATAATAATTATATTGTAGCTATTTTAGGATTAATATTTATTTTACAGGCAACTTTGTATTTATTTTAACCAGGTACAATAGCTATTAAATAGTTAATAGCTATTTAATATCTACGTAGTTAAAATAATTACAAAATTACCTGTAAAATAAATCCTAACCTAAGGTACAATTAAACCTAACACTACACTATCAATAAATTAATTAAATAAAATACCTACAATTATCTACAATTAAACCTAACACTACACTATCAATAAATTAATTAAATACAATACCTACAAATAAATACAATTAAATAAACTAACTAAAGTACAAAAATAAAAAAGAACTAAGTTACAAAAAATAAAAAAATATTTACAAACATTAGAAAAATATTACAACAATTTTAAACTAATTACACCTACTCTAAGCCCCCTAATAAAATAAGAAAGACCCCCAAAATAAAATAATGCTCTACCCTATTCTAAAATTAAAATAGAAAAGCTCTTTTACCTTACCAGCCCTGAAAAGGGCCCTTTGCGGGGCATGCCCCAAAGAATTCAGCTCTTTTGCCTGTAAAAAAAAAACATACAATACCCCCCCAACATTACAACCCACCACCCACATACCCCTAATCTAACCCAAACCCCCCTTAAATAAACCTAACAGTAAGCCCCTGAAGATCTCCCTACCTTGTCTTCACCACTCCGGGTTCACCGATCGATCCAGAAGAGCTCCTCCGATGTCTTGATCCAAGCCCAAGCGGGGGGCTGAAGATGTCCATGATCCGACTGAAGTCTTCATCCAAGCGGGAGCTGAAGAGGTCCATGATCGGGCTGAAGTCTTCATCCAAGCGGGAGCTGAAGAGGTCCATGATCGGGCTGAAGTCTTCTATCAAGCGGCATCTTCAATCTTCTTTCTTCCGGATCCATGGTCATCCCGCCAATGTGGAACATCCATCTTCACCGACGACTTCCCGACGAATGACGGTTCCTTTAAGGGACGTCATCCAAGATGGCGTCCCTCGAATTCCGATTGGCTGATAGGATTCTATCAGCCAATCGGAATTAAGGTAAGAAAATTCTGATTGGCTGATGGAATCAGCCAATCAGAATCAAGTTCAATCCGCTTGGCTGATCCGATCAGCCAATCAGATTGAGCTCTCAATCTACCTTAATTCTGATTGGCTGATAGAATCCTATCCGCCAATCGGAATTCGAGGGACGCCATCTTGGATGACGTCCCTTAAAGGAACCGTCATTCGTCGGGAAGTCGTTGGTGAAGATGGATGTTACGCGTTGGCGGGATGAACTACATGGATCCGGAAAAAAGAAGATTGAAGATGCCGCTTGATAGAAGACTTCAGTCAGATCATGGACCTCTTCAGCTCCCGCTTGGATGAAGACTTCAGCCGGATCATGGACATCTTCAGCCCCCCGCTTGGGCTTGGATCAAGACATCGGAGGAGCTCTTCTGGATCGATCGGTGAACCCGGCGTGGTGAAGATAAGGTAGGAAGATCTTCAGGGGCTTAGTGTTAGGTTTATTTAAGGGGGGTTTGGGTTAGATTAGGGGTATGTGGGTGGTGGGTTGTAATGTTGGGGGGGGTAATTGTATGTTTTTTTTTTACAGGCAAAAGAGCTGAATTCTTTGGGGCATGCCCCGCAAAGGGCCTTTTTCAGGGCTGGTAAGGTAAAAGAGCTTTTCTATTTTAATTTTAGAATAGGGTAGGGCATTTTTTTATTTTGGGGGTCTTTCTTATTTTATTAGGGGGCTTAGAGTAGGTGTAATTAGTTTAAAATTGTTGTAATATTTTTCTAATGTTTGTAAATATTTTTTTATTTTTTGTAACTTAGTTCTTTTTTATTTTTGTACTTTAGTTAGTTTATTTCATTGTATTTATTTGTAGGTATTGTATTTAATTAATTTATTGATAGTGTAGTGTTAGGTTTAATTGTAGATAATTGTAGGTATTTTATTTAATTAATTTATTGATAGTGTAGTGTTAGGTTTAATTGTAACTTAGGTTAGGATTTATTTTTCAGGTAATTTTGTAATTATTTTAACTAGGTAGATATTAAATAGTTATTAACTATTTAATAGCTATTGTACCTGGTTAAAATAAATACAAAGTTGCCTGTAAAATAAATATTAATCCTAAAATAGCTACAATATAATTATTATTTATATTGTAGCTATATTAGGGTTTATTTTACAGGTAAGTATTTAGCTTTAAATAGGAATAATTTATTTAATAAGAGTTAATTTATTTTGTTAGATAAAAATTATATTTAACTTAGGGGGTGTTAGGGTTAGGATTAGAATTAGCTTTAGGGGTTAAAAAATTTATTAGAGTAGCGGTGAGCTCCGGTCGGCAGATTAGGGGTTAATGCTTGAAGTTAGGTGTCAGCGATGTTAGGGAGGGCAGATTAGGGGTTAATACTATTTATTATAGGGTTATTGAGGTGGGAGTGAGGCGGATTAGGGGTTAATACATTTATTATAGTAGCGGTTCGGTCCGGTCGGCAGATTAGGGGCTAATAAGTGTAGGTAGGTGGCGGGACGTTGGGGGCGGCAGATTAGGGGTTAATAAATATTATGTAGGTGTCGGCGGTATTAGGGGCAGCAGATTAGGGGTACATAGGGATAATGTAGGTTGCGGCGGTGTGCGGTCGGCAGATTAGGGGTTAAAAATATTTATTAGAGTGGCGGCGATGTGGGGGGACCTCGGTTTAGGGGTACATAGGTAGTTTATGGGTGTTAGTGTACTTTAAAGCACAGTAGTTAAGAGCTTTATGAACCGGCGTTAGCCCAGAAAGCTCTTAACTACTGACTTTTTTCAGCGGCTGGCGTTTTGTCGTTAGATTTCTAACGCTCACTTCAGCCACGACTCTAAATACCGGCGTTAGAAAGATCCCATTGAACAGATAGGATACGCAATTGACGTAAGAGGATCTGCGGTATGGAAAAGTCGCGGCTGGAAAGTGAGCGTTAGACCCTTTCCTGACTGACTCTAAATACCAGCGGTAGCCCAAAACCAGCGTTAGGAGCCTCTAACGCTGGTTTTCACGGCTACCGCCAAACTCTAAATCTAGCTGTATAAGCATTGTCATTGACTCACCAAATGTGCTCCGCTAGCTCACACTATTACATTAATTTATATATTTTTAAACAAAGGATATAAAGAGGATTAAATAACTGTGATAGAATCATTAACATTACTGTTATTTATCTTTATTGGATGAATTTTAAAAACTGTTTCTTTGTGTACTTGAGTGTTTAAATTAAGTATTTAAAAAAAATGATATCCAGAGAACAAAAGTAGTAAAGAACTAGGCACATTATTGTTAATAGTCTTTATTGGATGATTTTACAAACTGTTTCTTTAAACAATAAAAAAATTGCAGCAGAATATGTATTGTGGTATTTGAGAAAAGTGTTTTCAACAAAGGATTTCCAAGGAACAAAAGTAGTAAAGAACCCTGCACATTATTGTTAATAGTCTTTATTGGATGATTTTACAAACTGTTTCTTTAAACAATAAAAAAAAATTGCAGCAGAATATGTATTCTGGTATTTGAGAAAAGTCTTTTCAACAAAGGATTTCCAGAGAACAAAAGTAGTAAAGAACTAGGCACATTATTGTTAATAATCTTTATTGGATGATTTTACAAACTGTTTCTTTAAACAATAAAAAAAATTGAAGCAGAATATGTATTTTAGTATTTAAATTAAGTCTTTTCAACAAAGGATTTCCAAGGAACAAAAGTAGTAAAGAACCCTGCGCATTATTGTTAATAGTCTTTATTGGATGATTTTATTCTTTAAACAATAAAAAAAACATTGCAGCACAATATGTATTGTGGTATTTAAATTAAGTATTTTCAACAAAGGATTTCCAAAGAATAAAAGTAGTAAAGAACCCTGCACATTATTGTTAATAGTCTTTATTGGATGATTTTACTGTTTCTTTAAACAATAAAAAAAAACATTGCAGCACAATATGTATTGTGGTATTTAAATTAAGTATTTTCAACAAAGGATTTCCAAAGAATAAAAGTAGTAAAGAACCCTGCACATTATTGTTAATAGTCTTTATTGGATGATTTTACTGTTTCTTTAAACAATAAAAAAAAACATTGCAGCACAATATGTATTTTAGTATTTAAATTAAGTCTTTTCAACAAAGGATTTCCAGAGAATAAAAGTAGTAAAGAACCCTGCACATTATTGTTAATAATCTTTATTGGATGATTTTACTGTTTCTTTAAACAATAAAAAAAAACATTGCAGCACAATATGTATTGTGGTATTTGAGAAGAGCAATAGGTATTCGAGCTGTGTAATGAAGACTAGAAGGGAGCAGGGAGCGTGTGACAAGCTGCATTACATCAGCAGAAGAAGCAGTGCCGATAGCAGGGTGGCGGGGGAGGAGATGTTTCTCATGCACGAGCATGGAGACTGAGCTTTCAAGACGGGATATTGAAATTTAAGAGATGGGAGGAGAATGGGAGTGGCTGCGGTGGGGGCGGAGTTCCGATTCTTGCCGAGAAGCCGAAGTCCCTAAATTCTACAGGGGAACCATTTATGATACAACAGCGGTGTTATGGCCAATCTTATGATAGACATCAGACAACATACGAACTACGTATCGATACAGTGCCACTGTACCAAAATGCATACTAGTTATGTTTAGTTGGTTGTTGTTTATTGGCTATCAATCATCTCGCTATAAGCACTACAGTAAAATGTCTCTTACAGTGTCAGCAGCCACTTTACTTGAGGCCATCTTTCAACTTCAAGAGGTATACCTTATGTGAGGCAGCGGTAGCGGCCATCTTACTTGAGGCAGTCTGCTTTTGCTTGTAATTAAAAACTTACGTCAACGCAACCTGTCGGCAAGCGAGTTACAAGTTTTTTACGACAATGACGTAACTGTGCCGCCGTTGCTATAGCGCCGTCGCAAGACTGTGGCCTAAGGAACTCAGTCAGAAGGAAGAGTCGGTAAGACCTGGGTGTACCTGCTGCACGAGGGCGGTTCAGGGAGGGGAGTGTAACTCATGAGGGCGGTGTATTAATACAGTATTAGTGCCTAGGTGTTAGAATGGATGTACTGCTATAGTAACAGAGTTTATTAGGAGCTATTGTAGTTTGTTACTAGATCATTTATTTATTACTGAAGAAACTACATTCTTATTATCATGACTGGTATGAGGCGCAATATTAGTATATGTGTATATGTAGCCTTACAGCAAAATAAGGGGGCGCTAATGATAATGGAGGTAATAATGTAAATCTATATACTCTATTAGACAATACAATTAGTAATACGACAAGGAAGTTGGTTTCTTATTCAAGCTGTTTCTTATTCGTGAAATTCTGTTTCTTATTCATGGCAGTTGGTTTCTTATTCATTTTTTTTTTTGTCAGACTGCTTTAAAAATTGACTTTAAAATAAAAACTATAGGTTTTATTTATATAATAATATGATTCATATAATGTAGTTACACAGAGGTGGAATCCCTTTATACAACAATTGAATATACAAACTTGAAAAAAGGGCATACGTTGGCACCAATACAAATATTACTATTATGAATAAGTAACAGATATTTTCAAAGGGTTAATAACCATTGGGCCACTGATTTCACTATGAATGTATACAGGGTAGATCCCCCTCCATGCCATGCAAATGTTTTTAGCCTGGCCCAATGGTATTTTTGGCACAGAAATTGATTCCAATCCTGGCATAGGTGACATAATTCTCATTTTTGAATAAGTAACAGATATTTTCAAAGGGTTAATAACCATTGGGCCACTGATTTCACTATGAATATATACAGGGTAGACCCCCCTCCATGCCATGCATTTGTTTTTAGCCTGGCCCAATGGTGTTTTGGGCACAGAAATTGTTGCCAACCCTGGCATAGGTGACATAATTCTCATTTTTGAATAAGTAACAGATATTTTCAAAGGGTTAATAACCATTGGGCCACTGATTTCACTATGAATATATACAGGGTAGACCCCCCTCCATGCCATGCATTTGTTTTTAGCCTGGCTCAATGGTGTTTTGGGCACATAAATTGTTGCCAACACTGGCATAGGTGACATAACTCTCATTTTTGAATAAGTAACAGATATTTTCAAAGGGTTAATAACCATTGGGCCACTGATTTCACTATGGATATATACAGGGTAGATCCCCCTCCATGCCATGCATTTGTTTTTAGCCTGGCCCATTGTTGTTTTGGCACAGAAATTGATGCAAACCCTGGCATAGGTGACATAATTCTCATTTTTGAATAAGTAACAGATATTTGCGAAGGGTTTATAACCATTGGGCCTCTGGTTTCACTATGAATATATACAGGGTATTTATTCATAGTGAAATCAGTGGCCCAATGGTTATTAACCCTTTGAAAATATCTGTTACTTATTAAAAAATGAGAATTAGAGTACCTATGCCAGTGTTGGCATAAATTTCTGTGCCCAAAACACCATTAAGCCAGGCTAAAAACAATTGCATGGCATGGAGGGGGATCTACCCTGTATATATTCATAGTAAAATAAGTGGCCCAATGGTCATTAACCCTTTGAAAATAAATATGATTTACTTATTCAAAAATGAAAATTGGAGCCCTATGCCAGTGTTGGCATCAATTGTTGTGCCCAAAACACAATTGGGCCAGGCTAAAATAATTGCATGTCATGAAGGGGGGGGGGGGGGTCTACCTTGTATATATTCATAGTGAAATCAGTGGCCCAATGGTTATTAACCCTTTGAAAAAATGTTACTTATTTAAAAATGGTAATTAAAGCACCAATGCCAATGTTGACATCAATTTATGTGCCCAAAACACTATTGGGCTAGGCTAAAAATAATTGCATGTCATGGAGGGAGATCTTCCCTGTATGTATTCATAGTGAAATCAGTGGCCCAATGGTTATTAACCCTTTAAAAATATCTGTTACTTATTCAAAATAGTAATACTGTATTTGTATTGGTGCCAACGTATGCCTTTTTTTCAAGTTTGTATATTCAATTGTTGTATAAAGGGATTCCACCTCTGTGTAACTACATTATATGAATCATATATAAATAAAACCTATAGTTTTTATTTTAAAGTCAATTTTTAAAGCAGTCTGACAAAAAAAAATGAATAAGAAACCAACTTCCATGAATAAGAAACAGAATTTCACGAATAAGAAACCAACTTCCTTGTCGTATTAGTAATTGTGTATTCAATACAAATAACTAAGATCCTCTCTAAATGAGAGAAAAGTTGCAAAGTCAAGGCAAAAAAAAAGTCCTTTTCCAAAGCCAAGTAGAATGCCCTGTGGTGGCTGCCTCCTCCTCGCCAACTGGTCCGGGTATAACTAAGAGGAATAAAAGAAAATAGAGGGGCACCCCTCTATTTTCTTTTATTCCTCGCAATATTAGTATAGATGTATTTAATATTTATTATAGTTTATTAGTATAGGTATATTTTCAAAGTGACACCTAGGGCATTTAAATTATTCAAAGAAAATAGTACAGACTCAACATTCCATATTTATAAAACAAAGCATGCAAAAAAGCATGAATAATTAATTGCAAAGGATTCTAAGTCTAACCCTAAAAAAATCTTTAAGTACTTCAATGGCAAAAAACTAAGAAAGGCAATACAGGTACATTCAAATGCGGGGAGGGTAGCATGATTAACAGTGACAGGGAGAAAGCTGAGGTACTAAACCAGTTTTTTTCTTCAGTATACACAAGCAGGGTTGCCACCTATTGCCCAGAAAATTCCTGGACCTTTATGTGGGCGTGGAGAGGGTGTGGCTTGGGGCGTGGCTTCTCACAGCCTCAAATTCATTACGATATATATATATATATATATATATATATATATATATATATATATATATATATATATATATATATATATATATATATATATATATATATATATATATATATATATATATATAAAATTTATATATATATATATATAAAATTTATACCAAAAATGTAATTGACCAACATATCTGCTACCCAGTTCTCTGTCTGTTTTATTTTACAGGAGTCAGGACTAGTACATACATACACTCTACAGCATGCAGTATAAAACATAGGTAAGAGATAAACGGTAAACACCGCTTATTCAACTGTCACGTGTTATACAAAAGGTGCAGTTTGTGTGATAGCAGCGTACATTATGTAAATGCCTTTAATCGGACACATACTTGCACAAGAATGACGTTAAATCTAAGCAAACAAAAAAAGTGCAACAACATTTTAACATCTTGGCAGAAAACAGAATATAGCATTTTAAAGTATATGTTATGAGATAGAACATATAAAAGTAGGGCCCTGATGTCTGTCACCCACATATATGATGCCCCTCAGCACAATTGATTTACCAGAACAAAACAACTCTAGCGCTCACGTTATAAAAATGCTTAACTTCCCGTTGAGGCAAACTGTATCCTCTCCCGCCAAAGGAAACTTCCGCGGGTGGTACCTCCCCAATCTTTAGCGATTGCCATGGAAATAGAACGTTCATTGGCCTGAGATTTGACAGTATACACTGTCTATGGGGACGCCATGTTGAATGTGGTATAGTCGTAGTACAACGTGAGTCTGGCAATGCAAAATACGACATGTTTTGCGTGGCGTAAATTCAGGGTCAAAAAAGGGACAGTAAATGTAGATTGTGCCCGCCCCCGGGCTAAGAGCTCCCCTGGCCAGCTATTTTTTTTAATCTGTGTTAACTGCTTGCTACCAGGGGAACTCTTAGCCCGGGGCATTTGAGGGTAGTTTCGGTACACGGGACATACAGTCCCAGACCGGGACTGTCCCGGTGATACCGGGGCGGGTGGCAACCCTATAGAGAAGAGAGGAACCATTGGATGATACTTTGGAACAAAATAGAACATGCCAGCCCTTACCATTAACTGGGTTATGTATAGAGGATATCAGGAACCAATTGGATAATATTAAGGTAAATAAAACTCCAGGCCAAGATGGAATACACCCAAGGGTGTTAGGGGAATTTAGCACTGTTATAAACAAACCACTACTTTTAATTTTTCAGGACTCATTATCCTCAGGCATAGTACCCAAGGATTGGCGTAAAGCTGATGTGGTGCCACTCTTCAAAAAGGAAAGTAGGGATGATCCAGGAAGCTATAGACTAGTTAGTCTGACATCAATAGTGGGGAAGATATTTGAAGGGATTATATTGATGAGCATATTCGTGTAAACAAGATTGTGAGTTCTAATCAGCATGGTTTTATGAGAAATTGATCATGTCAAACTAATCTAATTAGATTCTATGAGGAAGTAAGTAAAAATATAGATACAGGGGAATCTGTTGATGTGATATACTCAGATTTTGCAAAAGGCGTTTGATACAGTGCCACATGAGAGATTAATGCACAACATTAAGGGACTGGGAATAGCTGAAAATGTTAGCTCATGGATAAAAAACTGGATAAAAGATAGGGAGCAATGAGTAGTAGTAAATTAATCATACTCAGATTGGACAAAGGTAATCGGTGGAGGGATCAGTACTGGGCCCTTTTCTTTTTAATATTTTTATTAATGATTGGAGCAAGGATTAAATAGCGACATCTCTATTTTTGCAGATGATACTAAGTTAAGTAAGGACATTAGGTCAGAGCAGGATGAACTTTCGTTACAAAAGAACCTGCAAAAGTTAGAAGTATAGGCATGTAAATGGAAAATGAGATTTAATACGGGAAAATTAAAGGTTCTACATTTTGGAAGTAAAATTAAGCAGGTAGCGTATTATTTAAATGGGACAAGACTTAGCCAAACACAGGAGGAAAGGGATTTGGGTGTAGTAATAGATAACAAGCTAAAGATAGGTGCACAATGCAGGGCAGCAGCTTCAAAGGCTAATAAGATACTAGCATGTATTAAGAGGCATTGATTCAAGGGAGGAAAGCATAATTCTGTCGCTATATAAAGCCCTGGTAAGACCTCACCTTGAGTATGGAGTGCAGTTCTGGGGACCGATCGCAAAAAAAGATATTGCAGAACTAGAAAAAGTTCAGAGAAGGGCCACAAAGCTAATAAGAGGATTGGAGAATTTAAGCTATGAGGAGAGGCTAGCCAAACTGGGAATGTTTTCTTTAGAAAAAAGGCGCTTGAGAGGTGACATGATTACTTTATATAAATATATTCAAGGCCCATATATAGAGATGGCAGATGCTCTGTTTATTCCAAGAAAATTGTTTGTGACAAGAGGTCACAATTTAAGGTTGGAGGAAAGGAGATTTAATCTCCTGCAACGGAAATGTTTTTTTACTGTAAGAGCAATAAAATTGTGGAACTCATTACCAAAGGAGGTGGTGAATGCCAATACCCTAAATAAATTTAAAAATGGTTTGGATACATTTCGGTCTACAAATAAAATTCATAGATATGATTGCTAGTATTAAATGGGTCACCTTTTAGTGGGATTATTTAATCTTAACTGGAGCTTTTTGTAAGTATTTTAGATTTGTATAGGTTGAACTCAATGGACTTCGGTCTTTTTTTCAACCTCATCTACATTGTTTTTATGGTACACTATTAGTCACACTTTTAGTACAGGGTGACTTAAAAAAATTACAAATGAGAGAGTGTCATTTTTCCACTTTAATGACCCTTTAAAAAAGATGTACGCAAGGCAAACAACAAAAATGTTTACTCTATTGCTCATGCACTATACACAAAGTTACTTATGTTCTACAGAGAAGAGTAGGGGAGAGTTCAGCAAAACATGATTCAGATAGAGCATGCAAAATAAGGCAACTTTCTAATTTACTCCTATTATCAATTTTTCTTCATTCTCTTGGTGCTAAATTTATCCTCCAATGAGCAAGCTCTACCAAGGGTGCTGAACCAAAAATGCTCTGTCCCCTAAGCTTACATTACTGCTTTTTCAAATAAAGATACCAAGAGAACAACGGAAAATTGATAATAGGAGTCAATTAGAAAGCTGCTTAAAATTGCATGCTCTATCTGGAACGTGAAATAAAATAAGTTGGGTTTAATATCCCTTTAAGTCTTCAATCAGCATGTCTCTCATGCCTAATGCAGGTCTTCACCTCAGCAATATCACTCCCTGTCTGCTAGGACCCCATTCTTAAATACTCACCAACATGGAGATTACTTTTCAGCTTTTTATTGAGCTTTATATTGTAAAGTAAGTGTTTCTCCTTCACATAAATTATATTGGTGAAATTGCCTTTAAAACAATCCCTGAGGGACCCCGTTATACTGACAATACATCTTATAGAATCTCACCAGACCAGAGAGCTTTAGAGATTAGGGCCTCTAGTTACTCTTCCTTTTTTTTTCCACTCCTGCAGCTCTCAACTGTAGCCTTGTGGCAATCGAGAAAACTGAAGATGACTTTTGCCTGAGCAGTAGTTTGATGACACCTAGCTGCCACATTGTTAACAGCAGCAATTACGTCTTTCTTCAAAGCAAGGTAAGTCAGGGATGTTTTCTGGAGATCAGGCTGATATTTCTTGTTGTAATCTGTACATTTGTCAAGTCTTGCTTATTATATAATAATTATGATAAGACCCTATTAGGAAGAGTGCATTATTAGTGATACTGGGCATATTGTTGTATTCTTATAGTCAGTAGTGGGATGTGAACTATGTTTATTATTAAAACAGGCAAAGAGAGAGGTACGCTTGCTCACAGTGGAATTGCTGGAAATCATGAATTTATTTGAAGACCAAATAAGTACAGGTACAGGTATACAGGGTCACAGTTAGGAACGCCTGACGCGTTTCGCGCATGCGTACATGCGCTTCATCGGAGCGGGAATATTATTATTATACTTTATTTATGGAGCGCCAACATATTCCGCAGTGCTGTCCATGGGTACAATTCATTTAAATAAAACAATGATATAAGACTTGTAGGAGACAGGACAACATTTACAAACACATATAGGAGGAATTGAGGGCCCTATTCCCGTTGGAACTTACAATCTAGAAGGGTAGGAGGTTGAGAAACAGGAGGTGAGGACTGCAAGATTGAGAAAAATGTTAATGCAGAGTTAAATAAGGGAAATGTTAGGTAAGTGAAATTCATTTATTATTGAGTTAGGTGGTAGGCTTCTCTGAACAAAAAAGTCTTCAGGGAGCATTTAAAGGAAGAAAGATTAGGGCAAAGTCTGACAGCACGAGGGAGAGTGTTCCAGAGGGTAGGTGCTGTATGACTGAAGTCCTGCAGTCTAGCATGGGAAGAGGTGATAGTCGAAGATGCAAGGAGCAGGTTATTGTTGGATCTTAGTGGGCGGGCTGAAGTAACAGTTGTCCATCTCTTTTTTCTTAGTCTCTGGGGTAGAGGTGAAGCTTCCTTAGGAGGCTGCTTTTAGCAAACAGACATGTTATTTATTGTATCTTTAAGATAAGCTATTTCTTTCCATAAGAGAGAAAACTGCTTACAGACTGGGCAGCCTCTGAATCTCCAGAATACTGCACGCTCAAACAGGGCAAGGCATCCATTGCACTGAATCTGAGACATTTTTAAATAAATATGTAGATACTCTATTAAATGACTACAATATTTAACCTCCTCACTTACTAACTCTGAATAACTCCTGAAATAACTCTTGCACTTAATGCAATCCTTATTTAGATGAGCTGCTTATTGTAGTGAGATCCACTGAGCTAATGTTAGTGGAAGCCGTGATATGGGGCGGTAGCTTTCAGGAGCATTTGGGTCAAGGGAGGGTTTTTTTGAGTATGGGAGTGACTTTTGCGTGTTTGAAAGAAGATGGGAATGAACCGGTAGAGAGAGAGAGAGAGAGGTTGAAGATGTGAGTAAGAGCAGGAGTGAGGGTGGAAGACGGAGGGTATTAGATGGAAATGCATGGGGTCGAGCGGACAGGTAGTGAGGCGTGAGGAAGAAACTTCATTCTCAGTGGCTGGATGGAAGATGCAGAGGGTGACAGAGGGAGTAACTGGGCCTGTTGTTAGAAGTTTGCAGGTTGGTGTGATGTTGCTTCGGATAGTATGTGCTTTGTTTAAAAAGTAGTCTGCCAGGACTTTAGCACTAAAACAGACGGGGGGGGGAGCAGGTGGATAGAGGAGAGAGTTAAAGGTAGAGAAGATTCGTTTAGGGTTTAAGGAAAGAGTAGATATGAGAGAAGAGAAGTAGGTTTGCTTTATTATATCAAGTTGAAGCTTACATTACACAGTAGCAGAGCCTTGTTAAACAGGTACAATGAACAATACATAAAACTGTCTCGTTAAAGAGCGAATAATGGTGGGCAAAGTTCAAGGGAAGGTTAAATTACCTCTCACAGTTTGTAAATGGTAGTAGTGCTCTCCATTGATCATCAATCAGGACTCCAACCTGGGAGTCGCTCTGCGGTGTATATACAACTTGATACAAACATATAAACATTCAAACAAGTAATAAATTCCAAAACTTTTATACAGCCATGAAGGGTAAAAAGGTACTGTAGGTCCAGTAGTCAGTAATTCCATGTGCAGGTTATAGGAGAAGGGGGTATGAATATTGGTGAATGTAGATTCACAAAGAGGTCTAAGATGTTGTATGTGTCTCTAAACCGTTATTGCTTGGGGGGGAAGGGGAGGCCTCGTTGATTGAGCGGTTACGGCAGCGAAGGGCTGCAAGGAATGTAGATATTCATCCCAAATAAGGCGGATTGACAAGAAATCATCTGTTTTGAGTAGTGATACTGTTCTAGTCTATAGCAGTGGACACTATATAAAAGACAAAACAAAGGGGCGCCTCGTGTAGTATCATCAAATAAGCAAAATGGGTACTCACAAGGCTCTGGAGCACACCTATGTGCTTGTAGGGACAGGCTGCAGATTTTATCAGGTGTGACAGCTCACCCACAGAGGATATCGGTCATTAACTGTAGTAGAAAGATAAAATGCAGGAAAAGCACCAAATTGTGCAGATCACAAAGGATATGGTGTTTGACTTAGCACAAAGGAAGATTGGGTACTCACATGTTAGATGATCACACATATGTGCTAGTAGGAGCAAGCTGGCATATTATGGTAGGGTGTGTCAGCTCACCACCAAGGGACTTTTCCTTAGGATGCAATATCCAAAAGTGGCAGACTTCTGTGTGTTAGGTTCCACACCAAGCAGGTGCAGGCAGGTAAAATCACTCACAAGAGTATTTTTACAAATTAAAAAATACTATTTATTAAAAACAAATTAAAATACATGTACAAAGGAGTGAACTAGGGGCATACAGTCAAGCCCCCTGTAAATGCAACGCATTTCTCGGCTCATACGCCGTTTGTGTGTTTAACAGCAATAAGTGTCTCTTTGACTCAAGATGGTGTATTATGTGCAAGTCTGCCAATCCTGTATTACCACAACTGTATGGCAGTTGTGTGTTTTTGTTTTCAAGCTCATACCATATTTCAATTCCTGCATATCTAATTCTGATATATATGTTGTATTACATTCAGTATTAGTATGATTATGTTTAAATTGTATACAGCTGTAGCTGAGTAAAAAAGAGCAGACTTAAATCTGGGGATCCCATTACTTACTGTAGACATGTAGATCAGAGTTCGACAATTTTTTTAAAAATTTAGGAGACAGTAAAAATATTTAGGAACCACACATACTTTTAGGAGACCATTGTATATAGATATATGGAGAATAACCCAAAAAGTTAGGAGCCAGGGGTAAAATTCTAGGAGCCAATGGCTAGCAGACTCATGTGTTTGTCGAGCCATGATGTAGATACACTTTGATTACTACACAATTTATTTTTCAGATACATTCATTTACTCAAAACAATGGTTTGCTCATATGTTCTTACATTGACAGCAGTTCTCTGTCATTCAGAGTTAATGTATTTTTTTATTAAGAACTTTCTTTTGTTCTCTGTTAAACCTATATGTTGTATATACAAATCATTCCTGTTACACAACAGAGATATTGTTTTGATAGAGCAGCTGGATGCCAAATGGGGCACACAACGATTGGAGGAAGATGGATTCGTCATTGATATGCTAAATACAGTAGGATATGCGGGCGGAGGAATGGCGGTATGTTTACCATAATGCAATGATAAATATTTTAAAAAGGAAACGTCTTTGTAAAGTTTAATGTATTAAAGTGCCCCTGTTTTTAAGATTATTTTTACATACTGGGCAGTAATTCATTAAACTTTACAATCACTTTAAGCACTCATAATGGCCGCTGATATTCATTAATATTGCAGGGACTGTTCAATCAGTATTCTAGAAGATATTTCAGCAATCACAAGCATGGATTAATTGAAAATTTCTCTTAAGTATATGAACTCAATATTATAAGGGTCCTATACTCTATGACCCCTAGGGTGTTCCCTATAGATGGAGCCTCTGCGTCATACAGATATCCCTTCTTAGCCCAAAATTGATGGTGCAAAAATATCTGCACAATTTATAAAGAGTGGTATTGGTTTGTCATTTTTGGATTGAAACCTCAACTGTATGTGTTATATTTTTGTGTGATATTATATGACATTTTTAAGTTTAAAATATTATATCCATGGTATGCCTAGAGGTGGTGTGGCCTTGAACGTGTGAAAGATAAAAATACTATTACATATATCTTAACCCTCCCTGGCAGTAATACCTACTAGTGAGAATTCATTTCTATAACTTGGCCCATATCACTGGGTAATACCTACTTGGCTCCCTCCCATTTTTTTCCCTAGATCACTTGTTGTGCTGGACATTTCTAGGGGGGGTAGGAGGGGGTACTGTTTGGTAGTTATACAGGTAACTGGAGAGTGGGCAGTGATGTCCATGCCCCATCGGGGAGGGGTTCTCACTGGAAGGTATTACCCAGGGATATGGGACAAGATATAGAAATTACTATATTTTGGGTGAAAATTTCTAGTTTTTTGGAGTGGTTTAGGATATTACGGCAGCTTTAGCATGGCTACATTATTAATGGTATTAATAATAAAAAGTGTGTGTATGTATATATATATATATATATATACACACACACAGGGAGTGCAGAATTATTAGGCAAGTTGTATTTTTGAGGATTAATTTTATTATTGAACAACCATGTTCTCAATGAACCCAAAAAACTCATTAATATCAAAGCTGAATAGTTTTGGAAGTAGTTTTTAGTTTGTTTTTAGTTATAGCTATTTTAGGGGGATATCTGTGTGTGCAGGTGACTATTACTGTGCATAATTATTAGGCAACTTAACAAAAAACAAATATATACCCATTTCAATTATTTATTTTTACCAGTGAAACCAATATAACATCTCAACATTCACAAATATACATTTCTGACATTCAAAAACAAAACAAAAACAAATCAGTGACCAATATAGCCACCTTTCTTTGCAAGGACACTCAAAAGCCTGCCATCCATGGATTCTGTCAGTGTTTTCATCTGTTCACCATCAACATTGCGTGCAGCAGCAACCACAGCCTCCCAGACACTGTTCAGAGAGGTGTACTGTTTTCCCTCCTTGTAAATCTCACATTTGATGATGGACCACAGGTTCTCAATGGGGTTCAGATCAGGTGAACAAGGAGGCCATGTCATTAGATTTTCTTCTTTTATACCCTTTCTTGCCAGCCACGCTGTGGAGTACTTGGACGCGTGTGATGGAGCATTGTCCTGCATGAAAATCATGTTTTTCTTGAAGGATGCAGACTTATTCCTGTACCACTGTTTGAAGAAGGTGTCTTCCAGAAACTGGCAGTAGGACTGGGAGTTGAGCTTGACTCCATCCTCAACCCGAAAAGGCCCCACAAGCTCATCTTTGATGATACCAGCCCAAACCAGAACTCCACCTTGCTGGCGTCTGAGTCAGACTGGAGCTCTCTGCCCTTTACCAATCCAGCCACGGGCCCATCCATCTGGCCCATCAAGACTCACTCTCATTTCATCAGTCCATAAAACCTTAGAAAAATCAGTCTTGAGATATTTCTTGGCCCAGTCTTGACGTTTCAGCTTGTGTGTCTTGTTCAGTGGTGGTCGTCTTTCAGCCTTTCTTACCTTGGCCATGTCTCTGAGTATTGCACACCTTGTGCTTTTGGGCACTCCAGTGATGTTGCAGCTCTGAAATATGGCCAAACTGGTGGCAAGTGGCATCTTGGCAGCTGCACGCTTGACTTTTCTCAGTTCATGGGCAGTTATTTTGCGCCTTGGTTTTTCCACACGCTTCTTGCGACCCTGTTGACTATTTTGAATGAAACGCTTGATTGTTCGATGATCACGCTTCAGAAGCTTTGCAATTTTAAGAGTGCTGCATCCCTCTGCAAGATATCTCACTATTTTTGACTTTTCTGAGCCTGTCAAGTCCTTCTTTTGACCCATTTTGCCAAAGGAAAGGAAGTTGCCTAATAATTATGCACACCTGATATAGGGTGTTGATGTCATTAGACCACACCCCTTCTCATTACAGAGATGCACATCACCTAATATGCTTAATTGGTAGTAGGCTTTCAAGCCTATACAGCTTGGAGTAAGACAACATGCATAAAGAGGATGATGTGGTCAAAATACTCATTTGCCTAATTCTGCACTCCCTGTACATATACCTAAAGAGCCTTTTTTATATGTGGATAACCCCTTCTTTTTACAACAGAGTTTAGAAAATAAAACACATATAAACTATTTTTTACATTCTTACCCCAAAGCAGAACATGCTGTGATCTGAGATGTCATTGCAGAAAATGCAGCACGTCTGCAGAGAGAATTGGACACATGCAGGAACTATTGGCTCTTTTGCTTTGCAGCGCTGCTCTGTCCTAAAACAGCACTGTGCTCTGGCTGCACTGGATAAGTTTTCCTTAGCACAATGTATCCAGAACAAAGTGCTGTTTGAAGAGAACAGTCAAATATGGAGCAGGGCTGCAAAGCAGCAGTGCATTTATTGTTGACTGGCTCTCAGGGATTTTTTCACAAGATATTTAAAAACTTAACAAAATTTATTTTTTTGTCTGCAGCTTATTTGCAATGCAATTTTCAACTGCTGCACTATAATATAAAACTTAAAAAATTGCTTTATTCTCCAGTTAATCAACACATTGCAATTGAACTGGTGCTTTAGTGTAACTGCCTAATTTAACATTTTATTTCAAAATGATCTGCAGAAAATGTTCCACTAAAAGAATCTCATTGCAGAAAGTGAAAAAAAGTTCTACCACTGGGCATTCTTGTTTATTAAAAATTTAATAAAAATATACATTTTGAGACTTCCGGTGGGTGGCGTTCTAAGTTGCTATTCCTCAAGTTGTAAAGTGGTCACATCTTTTGCCATCCATACAACCCATGGCAATATTTGTGCTTGGGAACTCTTTAGGATCAAGGATTACCACCTCTTGGCCACCGAGAAGCAGTCTTTACTGATAGAAGCCGATTGGCGATGTGGGCGAGACCCAGTGTCGCTATGCTTTATATAGTTGTGCATAAGATGTGCGCTGTTTAATTATACTATTGAACGCTGAATCCTACTGATTGTGCTCTGTGGTATATAACCAATGATTAATAACACTGAAGCACGGGACAAAATTAATAATATCAGTATAAAGAATGACAATATTGTTAGAAGAATCGTTTCGTCGCTGCAAGCTGCTTTGATGCCATCTTTTAAAAAACTTGAAAAGACCACAAACCTTCTGAACATGCGGGACAAGCATGGCGCGCAGATGATGACACAGTAAGTGCACCAGTTGAAAGTTATGCTTCAAGCTCTGTGCCCTCAAGCCCAGACAGATCATGGCAGCCCTCAACGCCTACGTCAAACACGAAATCATACAACAAGGCTGTCCCTCAAGATAAGGAATCCATATCAGCTAACTCTGTTTTTTTTTTAAGCCTGCAGCATCAAAAGCATACCCTTCACTCAGTTGGCTTAGTGGTTAACCCGTTCTGCACAGGAGCGTTTTGCCAGAGCAGGTTTTGGCACTGCAGCATCGCAAGTCATTCTACAGATTCCAGTTCTAAAGTGTCCACAGACACATCGGAACAACATTCATCTTTTCTCGCTGGACTAGATAAAGTAAGAAAAGGCATGGACTGAATAGTTTATTTTTTAATCATGCTGTCCCAAAAGGATGTTGAACTTGAGTCTGTATTTGGTACCAGATAATTTCTTCTCTCTAGCAACCAGATTACCACAGACTATAATGATCTTTTGAACTGAACAAATGTATGTAAGCCATTTGCCAACTGAACTAAGGTTTCTAATGTCTATTCAGTACAGCTCATGCAATGCATCTCAGTTTGTAAATTTGGTTTACATTACATAATACTCAAAGCAATAGTTAAGTTATCATATTCTTTGATTTTATGACAATACTTGATATTTTCTTTTTTTTTTGGTGTCTAGTTTCTTTAATGTTTAATCCATGTTGCTTATATATAAGCATTGAACTATGTCATTATTCCGGTACTGGAGTACTATTAGAAGCACATCGCTTTGCATTATGTTCTAGCAGAGGGACAGGGGAGACGGGGGGAGACAGGGATATTTGTTCGGACAGGTCTGATTTGGGTATAGGGCTGGCACAGGAGACTAAAATGAGGTCTTTTCCAAATAAAAATGACTGGCATTCTGGGGCAAGCACTCTGGCATGCCACTCACATAATGTATTCTACATCAGGGTTAGAGATTTAAAAACACCAACTTTTTAAATTAATTTATAATAAACATATTGTACACAGGCAAACATGTTTTGAAGAGTCTATCAAATTGTCTAAATGTGACTTGCTTTCCTGGGGTTCTTTAACATTAGTTTATGTTCTTAACTACTTTCAGGACCAACTCTAGACTTTTAAAAAAAAAAATGGTACATATAAAACATGCACCATAAGAGGATTGCAGTTTCAGGAGACCTGCACCTCTCTGCGAGTCCCTTCATTGGCTCCCCATTCACAGCAGAATTATATTCAAAATTCTCACCCTTACATACAAAGCTCTCACCAACACAGCTCCCCTCTACCTATCCTCTCTAATAAACAAGTATACTCCAGCCCGCCCACTAAGATACAACAATGACTTGCTCCTTGCATCCGCGACTATTACACCTTCTCATGCTAGACTACAGGACTTCTGTCGT
Source organism: Bombina bombina (assembly GCF_027579735.1). NCBI lineage: Eukaryota > Metazoa > Chordata > Amphibia > Anura > Bombinatoridae > Bombina > Bombina bombina. Next base: position 56,802,971 of record NC_069499.1, on the reverse strand, counting down.
GCAGAACACTCTCCCTCGTGCTGTCAGGCTTTGCCCTAATCTTTCTTCCTTTAAATGCTCCCTGAAGACTTTTCTGTTCAGAGAAGCCTACCACCCAACTCAATAATAAATTAATTTCACTTACCTAACATTTCCCTTATCTAACTCTGCATTAACATCTTTCTCAATCTTGCAGTCCTCATCTCCTTTCTCAACGTCCTACCCTTCTAGATTGTAAGTTCCCACGGGAATAGGGCCCTCAATTCCTCCTGTCTCTTACAAGTTTTATATCATTGTTTTATTTAAATTAATTGTATCCATGGACAGCGCTGCGGAATATGTTGGCGCTTCATAAATAAAGTTAAATAATAATAATAATCATAACCACCACCTAGACCCTCTATGTTCAGGGAGTTGGTAAATAATGAAAGCGCACAGGTACTCAGGTGTTATCACTCCTCACAATCAAAATATAAATGAGTCAAAATATAAATGGACAAAATAGAAAATAACAAATTTCTTTTCAAAATATTTTTAAATGAGAATTAAAAGGGTTGAAAGCAAATGCATACAACTGCAGCGCTCAAATGCACACACTGAAAAGACACAATGGGAATATGAGACAATTACCACGTACGTCCATTCACAGGAGTTTGCACCCATATTTGTCTTGATATCTTAAGTAGCCTATATTTCTGTATATATCAATCATATTTCCTGGGGGACTACTATAATATTACTTTTATCAGACATATTTTTGGAAAGTGTAGTGTGTGTGTGTGTGTATATATGTATATGTGTGTGTGTGTGTGTGTGTGTGTGTATATATATATATATATATATATATATATATATATATATATATATATATATATATATATATATATATATATATATATATATATATATATATATATATATATATATATATATATATATATATATATATATATATATGTATGTGTAAACCAATCACAAAAATGTGAAAATAAATGTGATGGTGGATGTCAAAAAAGACAAGTATAATTAAGTTTTCAATAAGAGATCCAAAGATCTATAATATATTCAAATAGAAAGGATATGTCCAGTGAGTGATGTGATCAAATCCGATGGTCTTGGAAAAAAAAAAAAAGAGAACGATATATAGTGCAACTCAGTGATGTACCAAATGGTAAAGAGAATGTATCCTACTCGCATGAGATGGACTTATAATAAGCTCATTCACTGTGCACACCTGCTTTTATACTGGCAAACAGTCTCCCAAGGGCTTCAAGAAGAACAATTTATTAAAATATACATATAAAATGCAATAAAACATCCAATACACCAACATACATATGTGTGATCAGAGTCCTTTCTAGGAACAGTCAATATTAACTGTGAGTGATTTACCCCTAATGCGGATGGATGCGGGTACAGGGAAGCGTTCACACCGCTCTCGATCTATGCTTCCAATACCTGCAGGGTCTACACTCATTTTCTGATGCAGTTGGGTATAAATGGATGAGTCACTAGACTAATCTCCTTCGTGTTGTATACCTGAACATTTCTCAATAAAGTAAAAAATAAATCAAATATATATATACTTTTTTTTAGTTTTACACACTTTGTTGTTGAGTTCTCACAAGTCATTAGAGGACAGTGTCGGCATGGATGTACTGCTTGAAGCTGTGTGAGTATTGGTGCAAGGTTACAAAAGTCTTAATTTGAGAGAGTGTATTAATTGTTAGAGGATAGTATTTAGGGTGGCATTTTATTAGGGGCCAGTAGTAAGGTAATGTAAGAGAGCGTGCATAATTAAAAACTGTATTAGGCTTGGTATATTAATAAAGGATTATATTTTAGTATTAGTCACATTCTGCACACATTCTGGAACCTGTCTCTGCAAAAGGATTTGTTTAGAGTCCTTAATGTTGTTTGTTTTGTATCTGTAGAAAACTGGCACTTTAAAGGCACATTAAACACAAACTTGATATTATGTATAGTAAAATATTGCTGAACACATTTGTGCATACTGAAGTTATCCTGAGATTGTCTGTCTAGGATAATGCTACATTGTGTCTCACATTTTACATACAAGCAGCTTATGATTGGCCTCAGGAGACCAGCTACATTGAAACCACCAGGAGTTTTAGTGGGTGTATACCTGGACTTCTTGGCAGTATGAAAGCCCTGCAAATTTTGCTAACAATATTAGTTTTACATGTTAAGTTGTTTTTTTTTGTTTGTTTTTTCTGCATGCAGATTTTAATTTTAATTTCTCTTCCCAGTGTTTTCATGAAGAGCTCTCCAAAGGAGCATTGACCAGCCATGGAGAAGAGGCCACACTATGGGCCCTTTCAGGATAGACGACAGTCGAGACCAAAGCAACAGTTACAAAATACTGGAGTGGCACCAGAATCTGACTCCGGATATTCAGGTCAATAAAATGATCTCCCACTTGCATATTTATTTGCAATTAAAATACTTTTTTTTTATTGTCTTGCTATAAAATATCAGTCGTGTCTAAATGTTGTTTACGCAATTGTTTTTTAACCACTTAACGCCGTTGGATGTTCCATGTTATCCTAACAGCACTGGGCATTAATGCCGCTAGGACAGCATGGAAAGTCTTACCTTTTTTGGCGTCCTGCAATCTCCTTTTTTATTTAATGGGAAATGGGATTGGGGGGTGTAATCAGCATCGTAGGCAGTCTCCCATGATCTGATCTTGGTCTTGAAATCATGTGATTTACATCGGAACTTCGCTCTGTTTTTAAACTCTTGCCCCGGCATGAAGGGGTTAATAGCCAAACCACCACTTATCTTCTTTGGAAGAGCCAATCCGGACTTGAGTCTGCAGACAATAAGGCTAGCCACAGTCATAATGTTAGTTTAAGATGCATTGTTTTACTGTTATCTGCTAAAGCCTATTAGGATTTGAGCTGCATCTAGGCACTCTGCTGAATAGTATTGCCAGTCTGTTGATTCCAATTAGTGAGCCTTTTGTGATTGGATGCCATATGCAGCCTAGATTGTGATGTCATCAGTGGGTGGAGCTTGGCAGTCATCTCAAAGTGTCCAGAAACAATATTCATTCTAAAATAACTTTTTTACCGTTCATGCTGCATGATATAGAAAGGAGGCTATTTACAGCTTAATTTTTAAGACTTTAAGATGACCAAGGTATAGACTGTCCCTTTAAGTCAACTGTTTTCACTGGAGGGAGGTATGTAGTAATATGCATTTCATGGCTTTTGGCAATACCCATGCTATTACAGAGCTAAAAACCACTTAAAGGGATATTACAGCCAAAATGGGAAACCACGTGGATGCATTTTCGGTATTGAACAGAAGCATTTTTGTAATATACGTGCATTAGCAAAAATGCTTCTAATAAAAGCTATAGCTGTTTCAAAAGAGTATTTAAGTATGCACCGTGCACCAGCATTTTAAACACCGGACTTGCTCAGAGAGCCTAATGTGCTTGTACCATCTGGTAATGACTCAATTTGTTAATTGCTGGCATGATATAAGCCCCACTGATGATCTGAGCAGCTGCAATATTTAAAATGTAGGTGCAGTGAGAATATCTAGCTATGCTTCACATGCACGTGCAGAAACAAATGCTAACATTAAAACAGTGATAACTTTTACTAGATGCATTTTTGCCAATGCAAGTATATTGCAAATATGTTTCTATTCAAAGATGTAATTAATCTATGTGCATTTAAATTTTGACTGGAATGTCCCTTTAAGGACACACAACATACAGGGGGTACATCTTAATTGCTAAATCACTAAAGCTGTGTCAGTCAAAATGTTTAATATGGCAAGCAAGTCACTAATGGTGGGATTTGCCATGGACTAAATTGCATTAATACTTAGACTCTTGCTAAAGATAATGCCTTGAAATAAAATTGGGTTGTTATCACATTTTACTTCACAAGAAATGAGTTGCAATTAAATCATTTGATTTATTTGTATGCACTACTAAATTTAATGATTTGGATACCCATACAAATGCTTGTTATTTTCACACATTTACAAACATGGAGCGGATCTGACGTTCAGGCATTAGCCCTGAGCTAAAGAGAAACAGACAAAAATCTTCAATATTGTGGCTACAAACAGACTCCTACAAATTAGAGTAAAATTAAATGACAAGAGACGTACAAAATGAAAGTACAGCTAGTTGCGGTCAGTGAAAATAACTGCAGCACAGTGTGCGTGTTTATAAATGCATATTAAAAGTAATAGCTCTCTAGAATGACAAAAGGGCTCAGACGGTGTTTCTGACAAGTAATTTTGATTTTAGAAAACAACTTACAATTCTAAGTTTAAATAACTTTATATTCTCATTTCACACGACTGGTAAAAATCTTTCACCATCAAAGCAGAGAAAACTTATGTTTAATATATGTACTGTTCTACATTTAAAGGGACATAAAACCCAAAATTTAATATTCAGATCTTAAACAATTTTCTAGTTAATTTCTATTATCTAATTTGCTTCATTCTCTTGGTATCTTTTGTTAAAAAGCATTCCCAGGTAGGCGCAGGGGCAGCAATGAACTACTGGGCGCTGCCATGTACTACTGGGAGCTAACTGCTGATTGGTGGCTGCACATATGAGTTGTTGTTGACTAACCTGGTGTGTTCAGCTAGCTCCTAGTAATGCATTGCTGCTCATTCAACAAAGGATACCAAGAGAATGAAGCAAATTTGATAATATAAGTAAATGGGAAAGTTGTTTAAAATTCTTTCATCTATCTGACTTGTTTTCAAACCTGTCCTCAGGCCTCCCTAACAGGTCAAATATTGAGGATATCTGAACTGGAACACAGGTGAAATAATCAGGTGATTAATAAACATAGTTATTTTACCTCCTCTCATCCATGGTAATCCTGAAAACCTGGCCTGTTTGGGAGGCCTAAGGATAGGTTTGAAAACCAGTGATCTATCTGAATTGTGAAACAAAATGTCTGGTAATAAGCTTTAAAACCAAACTAAACTGCTTTAATTTAACATTTTCATCTAAAACAAAATATTTCTTCTGTTAAGTGTGATCAGTCCACGGGTCATCATTACTTCTGGGATATTACTCCTCCCCAACAGGAAGTGCAAGAGGATTCACCCAGCAGAGCTGCATATAGCTCCTCCCCTCTACGTCACTCCCAGTCATTCTCTTGCACCCAACGACTAGATAGGATGTGTGAGAGGACTATGGTGATTATACTTAGTTTTATATCTTCAATCAAGAGTTTGTTATTTTAAAATAGCACCGGAGTGTGTTATTACCTCTCTGGCAGAGTTTGAAGAAGAATCTACCAGAGTTTTGCTATGATTTTAGCCGGAGTAGTTAAGATCATATTGCTGTTTCTCGGCCATCTGAGGAGAGGTAAACTTCAGATCAGGGGACAGCGGGCAGATGAATCTGCATAGAGGTATGTAGCAGCTTTTATTTTCTGACAATGGAATTGATGAGAAAATCCTGCCATACCGATATAATGTCATGTATGTATACTTTACACTTCAGTATTCTGGGGAATGGTACTTCACTATAATTACACTGTAAGAAGTACATAAAGCTGTTTAATAACTAGAAATTATGTTTAACGTTTTTGCTGGAATGTAAAATCGTTTTCATTTGCTGAGGTACTGAGTGAATAAATGTTTGGGCATTATTTTTCCACTTGGCAGTTGCTTAATCTTTTTTCTGACAGTTTCTGTTCTCTCTCACTGCTGTGTGTGAGGGGGAGGTGCCGTTTTTTTTGGCGCTTTTGCTACGCATCAGAAATTTCAGTCAGCAGCTCATTGTATTTCCTGCATGATCCGGTTCATCTCTACAGAACTCAGGGGTCTTCAAAACTTATTTTGAGGGAGGTAATTTCTCTCAGCAGAGCTGTGAGAATTATAGTTAACTGAGATAAAAAACGTTTTTTCTGTAATTTTTTTCCTGCTTTCAGAATTAGTTATCTTTGCTAATGGGATTAAACCTTTGCTAAAGTTGTGTTGTTTACAAGGATTGAGGCTATAACTGTTTCAATTTATTAATTTTCAACTGTCATAGATCTTCTGTGCTTCTTAAAGGCACAGTACGTTTTTAATAATATTCTAATTGAATTGTATTCCAAGTTGCAAGTTTATTTGCTAGTGTGTTAAACATGTCTGATTCAGAGGAAGATACCTGTGTCATTTGTTGCAATGCCAAAGTGGAGCCCAATAGAAATTTATGTACTAACTGTATTGATGCTACTTTAAATAAAAGTCAATCTGTACAAATTGAACAAATTTCACCAAACAACGAGGGGAGAGTTATGCCGACTAACTCGCCTCACGTGTCAGTACCTGCATCTCCCGCTCGGGAGGTGCGTGATATTGTAGCGCCGAGTACATCTGGGCGGCCATTACAAATCACATTACAAGATATGGCTACTGTTATGACTGAAGTTTTGGCTAAATTACCAGAACTAAGAGGTAAGCGTGATCACTCTGGGGTGAGAACAGAGTGCGCTGTTAATATTAGGGCCATGTCAGACACTGCGTCACAGGTGGCAGAACATGAGGTCGGAGAACTTCATTCTGTGGGTGACGGTTCTGATCCAAACAGACTGGACTCAGATATTTCAAATTTTAAATTTAAGCTGGAAAACCTCCGTGTATTACTAGGGGAGGTGTTAGCGGCTCTGAATGATTGTAACACAGTTGCAATACCAGAGAAAATGTGTAGGTTGGATAAATATTTTGCGGTACCGACGAGTACTGAGGTTTTTCCTATACCTAAGAGACTTACTGAAATTGTTACTAAGGAGTGGGATAGACCCGGTGTGCCGTTCTCACCCCCTCCGATATTTAGAAAAATGTTTCCAATAGACGCCACCACACGGGACTTATGGCAAACGGTTCCTAAGGTGGAGGGAGCAGTTTCTACTTTAGCTAAGCGTACCACTATCCCGGTGGAGGATAGCTGTGCTTTTTCAGATCCAATGGATAAAAAATTAGAGGGTTACCTTAAGAAAATGTTTGTTCAACAAGGTTTTATATTGCAACCCCTTGCATGCATTGCGCCGATCACGGCTGCAGCGGCATTCTGGATTGAGTCTCTGGAAGAGAACATTAGTTCAGCTACTCTGGACGACATTACGGACAGGCTTAGAGTCCTTAAACTAGCTAATTCATTCATTTCGGAGGCCGTAGTACATTTAACTAAACTTACGGCGAAGAATTCAGGATTCGCCATTCAGGCACGCAGGGCGCTGTGACTAAAATCCTGGTCAGCTGATGTTACTTCTAAGTCTAAATTGCTTAATATACCTTTCAAAGGGCAGACCTTATTCGGGCCCGGGTTGAAAGAGATTATCGCTGACATTACAGGAGGTAAAGGCCATGCCCTGCCTCAGGACAAAGCCAAAGTTAAGGCTAGACAGTCTAATTTTCGTTCCTTTCGTAATTTCAAAGCAGGAGCAGCATCAACTTCCTCTGCACCAAAACAGGAAGGAGCTGTTGCTCGCTACAGACAAGGCTGGAAACCTAACCAGTCCTGGAACAAGGGCAAGCAGGCCAGGAAACCGGCTGCTGCCCCTAAAACAGCATGAATTGAGGGCCCCCGATCCGGGATCGGATCTAGTGGGGGGCAGACTTTCTCTCTTCGCCCAGGCTTGGGCAAGAGATGTCCAGGATCCCTGGGCACTAGAGATAATATCTCAGGGATACCTTCTGGACTTCAAATACTCTCCTCCAAGAGAGAGATTTCATCTGTCAAGGTTGTCAACAATCCAGACAAAGAAAGAGGTGTTTCTACGCTGCGTACAAGAGCTCTTGTTAATGGGAGTAATCCATCCAGTTCCACGGTCGGAACAGGGACAGGGGTTTTACTCAAATCTGTTTGTGGTTCCCAAAAAAGAGGGAACTTTCAGACCAATCCTGGACTTAAAGATCCTAAACAAATTCCTAAGAGTTCCATCGTTCAAGATGGAGACTATTCGGACAATTTTACCTATGATCCAAGAGGGTCAGTACATGACCACTGTAGATTTAAAAGATGCTTACCTTCACATACCGATTCACAAAGATCATTACCGGTACCTAAGGTTTGCCTTCCTAGACAGGCATTACCAGTTTGTGGCTCTTCCATTCGGATTGGCTACAGCTCCAAGAATCTTCACAAAGGTTCTGGGTGCTCTTCTGGCGGTACTAAGACCGCGGGGAATCTCGGTAGCTCCATACCTAGACGACATTCTGATACAAGCTTCAAGCTTTCAAACTGCCAAGTTTCATACAGAGTTAGTACTGGCATTTCTAAGGTCACATGGATGGAAGGTGAACGAAAAGAAAAGTTCACTCGTTCCACTCACAAGAGTTCCCTTCCTGGGGACTCTTATAGATTCTGTAGAAATGAAGATTTACCTGACAGAGGACAGGCTAACAAGACTTCAAAGTGCTTGCCGCACCCTTCATTCCATTCAACACCCGTCAGTGGCTCAATGCATGGAGGTAATCGGCTTAATGGTAGCGGCAATGGACATAGTACCCTTTGCACGCTTACACCTCAGACCACTGCAACTGTGCATGCTAAGTCAGTGGAATGGGGATTACTCAGACTTATCCCCTTCTCTGAATCTGGATCAAGAGACCAGAAATTCTCTTCTATGGTGGCTTTCTCGGCCACATCTGTCCAGGGGGATGCCATTCAGCAGACCAGACTGGACAATTGTAACAACAGACGCCAGCCTTCTAGGTTGGGGTGCCGTCTGGAATTCTCTGAAGGCTCAGGGACAATGGAGTCAGGAGGAGAGTCTCCTGCCAATAAACATTCTGGAATTGAGAGCAGTTCTCAATGCACTCCTGGCTTGGCCCCAGTTGACAACTCGGGGGTTCATCAGGTTTCAGTCGGACAACATCACGACCGTAGCTTACATCAACCATCAGGGAGGGACAAGAAGCTCCCTAGCTATGATGGAAGTATCAAAGATAATTCGCTGGGCAGAGTCTCACTCTTGCCACCTGTCAGCAATCCACATCCCGGGAGTGGAGAACTGGGAAGCGGATTTCTTAAGTCGTCAGACTTTTCATCCGGGGGAGTGGGAACTTCATCCGGAGGTCTTTGCCCAAATACTTCGACGTTGGGGCAAACCAGAGATAGATCTCATGGCGTCTCGACAGAACGCCAAGCTTCCTCGTTACGGGTCCAGATCCAGGGATCCAGGAGCAGTCCTGACAGATGCCCTGACAGCACCTTGGGACTTCAGGATGGCTTACGTGTTTCCACCCTTCCCGATGCTTCCTCGATTGATTGCCAGAATCAAACAGGAGAGAGCATCAGTGATTCTAATAGCACCTGCATGGCCACGCAGGACTTGGTATGCAGACCTGGTGGACATGTCATCCTGTCCACCTTGGTCTCTACCTCTGAAACAGGACCTTCTGATTCAGGGTCCTTTCAAACATCAAAATCTAACTTCTCTGAAGCTGACTGCTTGGAAATTGAACGCTTGATTTTATCAAGACGTGGGTTTTCTGAGTCAGTTATTGATACCTTAATACAGGCTAGGAAACCTGTTACCAGAAAGATTTACCATAAGATATGGCGTAAATACCTATATTGGTGTGAATCCAAAGGTTACTCTTGGAGTAAGGTTAGGATTCCTAGGATATTGTCTTTTCTACAAGAAGGTTTAGAAAAGGGTTTATCCGCTAGTTCATTAAAGGGACAGATCTCAGCTCTGTCCATTCTGTTACACAAACGTCTGTCAGAAGTTCCTGACGTCCAGGCTTTTTGTCAGGCTTTGGCCAGGATTAAGCCTGTGTTTAAAACTGTTGCTCCACCATGGAGTTTAAACCTTGTTCTTAATGTTTTACAGGGCGTTCCGTTTGAACCCCTTCATTCCATTGATATAAAGTTGTTATCTTGGAAAGTTCTATTTTTAATGGCTATTTCCTCGGCTCGAAGAGTCTCTGAATTATCAGCCTTACATTGTGATTCTCCTTATTTGATTTTTCATTCGGATAAGGTAGTTCTGCGTACTAAACCTGGGTTCTTACCTAAGGTAGTGACTAACAGGAATATCAATCAAGAGATTGTTGTTCCTTCTTTGTGCCCAAATCCTTCTTCGAAGAAGGAACGTCTACTGCACAACCTGGATGTAGTCCGTGCTCTAAAATTTTACTTACAGGCAACTAAGGAATTTCGACAAACGTCTTCTCTGTTTGTCATTTACTCTGGTCAGAGGAGAGGTCAAAAAGCTTCTGCTACCTCTCTTTCTTTTTGGCTTCGTAGCATAATTCGTTTAGCTTATGAGACTGCTGGACAGCAGCCTCCTGAAAGAATTACAGCTCATTCTACTAGAGCTGTGGCTTCCACTTGGGCCTTCAAGAATGAGGCCTCTGTTGAACAGATTTGCAAGGCTGCAACTTGGTCTTCGCTTCATACTTTTTCCAAATTTTACAAATTTGACACTTTTGCTTCATCGGAGGCTATTTTTGGGAGAAAGGTTCTTCAGGCAGTGGTTCCTTCTGTATAAAGAGCCTGCCTATCCCTCCCGTCATCCGTGTACTTTTGCTTTGGTATTGGTATCCCAGAAGTAATGATGACCCGTGGACTGATCACACTTAACAGAAGAAAACATAATTTATGCTTACCTGATAAATTCCTTTCTTCTGTAGTGTGATCAGTCCACGGCCCGCCCTGTTTTTAAGGCAGGTAAATATTTTTTAATTTATACTCCAGTCACCACTTCACCCTTGGTTTCTCCTTTCTCGTTGGTCCTTGGTCGAATGACTGGGAGTGACGTAGAGGGGAGGAGCTATATGCAGCTCTGCTGGGTGAATCCTCTTGCACTTCCTGTTGGGGAGGAGTAATATCCCAGAAGTAATGATGACCCGTGGACTGATCACACTACAGAAGAAAGGAATTTATCAGGTAAGCATAAATTATGTTATTTCTAGTGTGTTCAACTAGTGCTCTTTCATATGCATGATTAGAAATTTATTGAATTTAATATTCGTTCGAATATTTCCAAAATGGACGTTATTGAGAAAACTTCAGAAAATAATACAGTGGTCAGATGTTAACAATCAGACAATACAATAGTGCATATCATACAATGTATAGTTAACAAATAGCCAATCTAGCTTTTATGTTAAACCAAAAACCAAAAATAAAGTAATAAATGTAAAATATAAAGCGAGTACCATTCTCTATGTCCTTTATAAACTTATAATTTATTTTATTAGAGTAAAACATTATACAGTCCCATGAATCTACTTCTCACTTAACTGTTCTCAAGTTAACTAGTTGTTGCCTTGAACTTGAATTTACCTTTTTAATATTTTTGGTTACATTGGGGTTGATATGCTTTTATCTGTGTATGGGAGCAATACAGTTTAACCCCTTAACGACCGACGACGTATGCCATACGTCCTCAAAAAAAAAAAAAAGCACTTAACTACCGAGGACGTATGGCATACGTCGTCGGTTAAACAGAGCACTGGAAGCGATCGAAATCGCTTCCAGCTGCTCTAACAGTATTGCAGGCTTGCCTTGAGGTCTAGGCATCCTGCAATACTGTTCCCGAGTGCCGGGACCGGATTGATCACTCCCCCACGAGTGATCACTTCCGGTTTCGCTCCACGTGGAGCCCGGCAGTGTTTCAGAGCATCGGAAGCGATCGGACACGCTTCCGATGCTCTGCTTGTGTGCTAAGTGTCTCGGTGGGTCGAGGCACTTAGTTAGTTATAAAATAAAAGTAAAAATGTTTTAAAAAAAAAAAACGTATAAAATAAAAAAAAGCCTAAAATAGCCCCCCCCTCCCCCTTCACTAGGCATCCAAGATGGTGATGCCCAGTGCATCATGGGGCCTCTGGGGGTGTCCCTAGCCTGCATCATCATAGAGGCAAGCTAGGGTCACCCAATCTGAGCCTCCCACCCTAAAAAAAATAATAATAATAAAATACCCCATTTGTCTGATCATGTCAATATTTGTAAATATTGACTATGATCAGTGTGGATCTCCCTCCCTCTCCTCACTTGCCATTTTGTTGGAGAGAGAGAGAGACCTGTATTTAGCAGAGAGAGAGATTTATTTCTTTTATTTGTTAAAAAATATAGAACCAAAGGCTCTTTTCAGAGCCATTAACCCCTAGCTTGCCAGTGATCACTATATATCACTGGCAGTAGCATAGGTGCACTTTTTTTTTTGCTGCATTTTGCTGTCTGTGCATTTTTTTAGGGGTTAATTTTGTTGTTGTAATTTTTTAAAAACCCCAAAGGCTCTTTTCAGAAACATTTAGTTAATTTAATTTTCAGAGCCATTAACCCCTAGCTTGCCAGTGATCGCTATAAATCACTGGCAGTTGCATAGCTGTACTTTTTTGCTGTCTGTGCATTTTTTTAGGGGTTAATTTTGTTGTTGTAATATTTTAAAAACCCAAAGGCTCTTTTCAGAAACATTTAGTTAATTTAATTTTCAGAGCCATTAACCCCTAGCTTGCCAGTGATCGCTATAAATCACTGGCAGTAGCATAGCTGTACTTTTTTGCTAGTTAATTTAATTTTTTTTAGTAATTGTTTTCTGTGACAGATACAAAAATGTCACAGTAAAGATATAGTGCTGAGGAGGCGTATGTCATCCTTGCGTCAGAGTCAGATGCCTCTATTTCTGACTCAGACCCCAATTTTGACCCTGCCATGTGCTCAGATACATCACTAGATGCAGTCTCAACTGATAGTGATGTATCTGTGGCTGCTAGCCCCCCTGCCAGAAGGAGGCGTGTTGCTGCCATTGCTGCTGAAGAGTGGGTAACGCCTCATCTCCAGAGGCCAGATATCCCACCCTTCACAGCGAATGCTGGCATAAATATAGATGTGGCAGGTTTTAGCCCACAGCAGTTTCTGGAAGTGTTTCTGGACGATGATATATTGGGGAACATTGTCGCCCAAACTAATTTATATGCCCATCAGTTCTGTGCTGCAAAGCCTGGAACATATTTGGCAAAGCAGCAATGGGCCCCCATCAATGTGCCAGAATTTAAAAAATTCTGGGCATTGACTATGCTGATGGGCATCATAAAGAAACCCTCCATTCGCTCCTACTGGAGTAGTAGCCCCATCTGCTCTACCCCCATTTTCTCATTTTCTCCCAGACTATGTCGAGGAAGAGGTATGAAATGATTCTGCATTTCATGCACTTCAGCGACAACAGCCTGTGCCCCCCTAGGGAGCATCCCCAATTTGACAGGCTGTATAAAATCCGCCCCCTGATAACCCACTTTTCTGCCAGGTTTGCAGAGGCTTATACACCTGGAAGGAATATATGCGTTGATGAATCCCTAATGAAGTATAAGGGAAGGCTGGGATTCAAGCAGTATATTCCTTCCAAACGCTCCAGATATGGGGTAAAGGTGTATAAGCTCTGTGACAGCGAGACTGGGTATACTCAGGCCTTCCGGGTGTATGAGGGAAAGGATAGCCACCTTGACCCTCCAGGTTGCCCAGAACATATGGGAACCACTGGCAAGATTGTCTGGGACCTGATATTACCCCTAATGAACAAAGGGTATCACTTGTACTTAGACAATTTTTATACAAGTGTCCTTTTGTTCAAGCTACTGTATTGCTTTGATACAGTAGCTTGAGGTACAATTAAAAAGAACCGCGCAGGTTTCCCAGGACAACTTGTACGCACCCGGCTACAAAGGGGGGAGACCTCAGCTCTGCGCCAAGAGGAGCTGTTGGCACTTAAGTACAGAGACAAGAAGGATGTATACCTTCTTACCACCATCCACACAGAGAGGACGGTGGCGGTTTCTGTACGTGGCAGAGCTGAGATCATAAGGAAGCCAGTGTGCATCAAGTCTTATAACCGGCATATGGGTGGGGTTGATCTGGCTGATCAGCTGCTGCAGCCCTACCTAATTATGCGGAAGACAAGGGCCTGGTACAAAAAGGTTGCAATTTACCTAATGCAGATTGCAACCAACAACGCTTTTTTGTTGTTCAAAAAAGCAAACCCCAGAGTTAAAAAAAACTTTTTTACAGTTTCAGCTCCAGATTATTACTGGGATTTTGTACCATGATGCACCTGCTCCCCGGGCGGTGATGGGAGAGAGCAGAGTTGGGGCTACTCATTTTATTTTTAAAATCCCCCCTACTGCCGCAAAGCAGAAACCACAAAAAAAATGCAGAGTCTGTACCAAGAGGGGGAAGAGAAGGGACACCATATATCACTGTCCTGATTGCCCTGGACAGCCTGCACTCTGCATTGGGGACTGCTTCAAGCGGTACCATACAATGGTCAATTTTTAAAAAAATAAATACATTTGGTGTTATATATATGTATAAATATTTTTTTTTGGTTATGTTTACTGTTAGATGGTTTTTTGTTTGGTTTTTTACTTTTACTGTGCCAGATTTTTACATTTCACTACTCTATTTTTTTCTAAAATTGGGCCTGTTATTTTTTTTTAACCAAAACCCCTGTCAAACCTATGCATAGGGGACATAGGTGTTCTCAGGGTGCCTTGCAAAAAACAACCTGAAGTATGTTTTTGTAATAACTTACAACAGTCTCTCCTAAATCATAGTCAAAAAGCAATGTGTCTGTAAAAATGAAAATTGAAAAATAACCACCATACACTTTCTCCAATTTTTTGGGCTAAAACGGATGCTTCAAAGGCATCAAAGCACACCATATACAATACCTTGGGGTGTCAACATTTAAAAAATATACACTTTCATGGCAATAAATAAAAGTGGGGTATGCAATAGGCCACAAACTAAAGATAGGCCTATCAGAAGAAATACTCTCATTGTTAATAACTAAAATCACAAGTCATAAAATTGTAACATAACCTTCCCAAAATCCTGGCAAACCTATGCATGGGGGGCATAGGTGTACTCAGGGTGCCTTGCAGAAAACAACCTGAAGTATTCTTTTGCAATAACTTACAACAGTCTCTCCTAAATCATAGTCAAAAAGCAATGTGTCTGTAAAAATGAAAATTGAAAAATAACCACCATACACTTTCTCCAATTTTTTGGGCTAAAACGGTTGCTTCAAAGGCATCAAAGCACACCATATACAATACATTGGGGTGTCAACTTTTCAAATATATGCACATTCATGGAAAACAAATAAATTGGGGTATGTTAAAAGACCCCCCAAAAAGACGATAGGCAAAGAAAATGTTAAATGTGAAAAAAAATCACAAACGCATGTCAGACATTTGGCATTGCACCCCCTAAACAAGCCACCAAACCTATGCATAGGTGGTATCACTGAACTCAGGAGATGTTGGTGACCACATATTGGTGTCTTCTTTGGTAGTAACACATAACAGGAGCTGTGAATCCATGTCTAAAGTACAATGTATGTGAACAATAACACAAAAATATGAATGCCCAATAGTTTGACAAAGACTAGTGGTTGAATTAGTGCATGGAAAGTGTTAAAATACCTGCATTTGAAATACCCTAGGAAGTCTACTTTTCAAAAATATATGGTTTGATTGAGGTAAATTACATTGGCCGGCTTCAGAAATGTCTTAAATAGGACATGGGTGCATGGGATGTGAAAATTCAAAGTGGAAAAAATGGAATGGGCTTCCTAAAAATAAGGCCTTTTAGCCCCCAGAGAACCCAACACACCTATACATGGGTGGTATCACTGTACTCAGGAGAGGTTGTTGAACACATATTGAGGTGTTTTTTTGGCAGTAACACATAACAGGAACTGAAAATCCATGCCTAAAGTACAATGTGTGTGAAAAATAACACAAAAAAATGACTACCCAAAAGTTTGACAAAGACTGGTGGTTGAATTAGTGCATGGAAAGTGTTAAAACATCAGCATTTGAAAAACCCTAGGGTGTCTACTTTTCAAAAATATATGGTTTGATGGGGGTAAATTCCATTGGCCAGCTTCAGAAATGTCCCAAATAGGACATGGGTGCATGATGACCAATGTGAAAATTCCAAGTTGAAAAACTGGAATGTGCTACCTAAATATAAGGCCATTTAGCCCCCAGAGAACCCGACACACCTATACATAGGTGGTATCACTGTACTCAGGAGATGTTGTTGAACACATATTGAGGTGGTTTTTGGCAGTAACACATAACAGGAACTGAAAATCCATGCCTACAGTACAATGTGTGTGAAAAATAACACAAAAAAATGACTACCCAAAAGTTTGACAAAGACTGGTGGTTGAATTAGTGCATGGAAAGTGTTAAAATATCAGCATTTGAAAAACCCTAGGGTGTCTACTTTTCAAAAATATATGGTTTGATGGGGGTAAATTCCATTGGCCAGCTTCAGAAATGTCCCAAATAGGATATGGGTGCATGATGACCGATGTGAAAATTCCAAGTTGAAAAACTGGAATGCGCTACCTAAAAATAAGGCCATTTAGCCCCCAGAGAACCCGACACACCTATACATAGGTGGTATCACTGTACTCAGGAGATGTTGTTGAACACATATTGAGGTGGTTTTTGGCAGTAACACATAACAGGAACTGAAAATACATGCCTAAAGTACAATGTGTCTGAAAAATAACACAAAAAAATGACTACCCAAAAGTTTGACAAAGACTAGTGGTTGAATTAGTGCATGGAAAGTGTTAAAATACCAGCATTTGAAATACCCTAGGGTGTCTACTTTTCAAAAATATCTGGTTTGATGGGGGTAAATTCCATTGGCCATCTTCAGAAATGTCCCAAATAGGACATGGGTGCATGATGACCGATGTGAAAATTCCAAGTTGAAAAACTGGAATGCGCTACCTAAAAATAAGGCCATTTAGCCCCCAGAGAACCCGACACACCTATACATAGGTGGTATCACTGTACTCAGGAGATATTGTTGAACACATATTGAGGTGGTTTTTGGCAGTAACACATAACAGGAACTGAAAATACATGCCTAAAGTACAATGTGTGTGAAAAATAACACAAAAAAATGACTACCCAAATGTTTGACAAAGACTGGTGGTTGAATTAGTGAATGGAAAGTGTTAAAATATCAGCATTTGAAAAACCCTAGGGTGTCTACTTTTCAAAAATATATGGTTTGATGGGGGTAAATTCCATTGGCCAGCTTCAGAAATGTCCCAAATAGGACATGGGTGCATGATGACCAATGTGAAAATTCCAAGTTGAAAAACTGGAATGCGCTACCTAAAAATAAGGCCATTTAGCCCCCAGAGAACCCGACACACCTATACATAGGTGGTATCACTGTACTCAGGAGATGTTGTTGAACACATATTGAGGTGGTTTGTGGCAGTAACACATAACAGGAACTGTAAATCCATGCCTAAAGTACAATGTGTGTGAAAAATAAAACAAAAAAATGACTACCCAAAAGTTTGACAAAGACTGGTGGTTGAATTAGTGCATGGAAAGTGTTAAAATTTCAGCATTTGAAATACCCTAGGGCAGGGGTGTCCAAACTTTGCTCTCCAGAGGTTTTGGAACTACATTTCCGATGATGCTCAGCCAGCATTTTATCTAGCTGAGCATCATGGGAAATGTAGTTCCAAAACCTCTGGAGAGCAAAGTTTGGACACCCCTGCCCTAGGGTGTCTACTTTTCAAAAATATATGGTTTGATGGGGGTAAATTCCATTGGCCAGCTTCAGAAATGTCCCAAATAGGACATGGGTGCATGATGACCGATGTGAAAATTCCAAGTTGAAAAACTGGAATGCGCTCTCTAAAAATAAGGGCTTTTAGCCCACAGAGAACCCGACACACCTATACATGGGTGGTATCACTGTACCCAGGAGATGCTACTGAAGACATATCAGGGTGTTATTTGGCAGTAACCCTTACCATTTTATCAGTAAATGTATTCTTAAATTGCTATTTGTCAAAAAATCAAATTATTTTTTTTCCCCCCCAAACTTTGGCATAGATTGGTGGTAAAATGGTTGCATGAAAAAAGTCAAAATACCCCAAGTTTAATACCTTAGGTTGTCTTTTAAAAAATATATACATTTGAAGGGTTATTCAGGGATTCCTGACAGATATTGGTGTTACAATGTAACTATCGCCAATTTTGAAAAAACATGGTTTTGAAATAGCAAAGTGCTACTTGTACTTATTGCCCTATAACTTGCAAAAAAGCAAAGAACATGTAAACATTGGGTATTTCTAAACTCAGGACAAAATTTAGAAACTGTTTAGCATTGGTATTTTATGGTGGTTGTAGATGTGTTAGAGATTTTGGGGCTCACAGTTAGAAAAAGTGTGTTTTTTTTCATTTTTTCCTAATATTTTATAATTTTTTTATAGTAAATTATAAGATATGATGAAAATAATGGTATCTTTAGAAAGTCCATTTAATGGCGAGAAAAACGGTATATAATATGTGTGGGTACAGTAAATGAGTAAGAGGAAAATAACAGTTAAACACAAACATCGCAGAAATGCAAAAATAGCCTTGGTCCCAGATGGTCAACAAATTGAAAAGTGGCCTGGTCACTAAGGGGTTAAGTGACTATTATGATTAGGCACAGAGAGTATCACCCTCGGTGGTGTGATTTGAAGTGACAGTGTTAAAGGTATGGAAAGGTCAAAATGTGCATGGGTGCATTTCAGTTTTAAATAGGAGCATTTTTGCAGTATACTTCCTTTATCAAAAATACTTCTAAAAAAGTTATTACTGTATTTTTTTTTTAAGCAGCATACGTACATATGCTATAAGGGTCCGTGCACCAGTATTCAAATACCACACCCTTTCAGAGGGTCACCAGTGGCTTATATGACACAAATGAAGTCTTTACAGGCACTATACACACCACCGCCAGCTCTCTGAGCTTGAATACTGGTGCACGTGCCCTCACAGCATATGCCACTGGGAAAACCAGTAATAACTTTTGCTAAAAAGCATTTTTGTTAATGGACGTATATTACAAAAATCCTTCTATTTAAAATTGAAATGCATCCATGACCTTTCCCTTTTAATATGAGAGCGCTGCAGTAGAAACTTGTTCCAAATGATCCTTTATTACTCTCTTTCAGATGTCACCTCTGAGTGCCTGAGTTCTGTAGAACAGACAGATTCAGAGGAATGTGGCTCAGCTTTACTCTGGACTGCGGCAGAAACCCCCTCTGGCAATCCGCAGCCACATCCACTGGTAATCTTGAAAAACCTGCTTGTTGGGCAGGTACGGTATGTTGCTAAAGCACTATCAGGGTGGACGTCTCATTAGGCAATTTAGACACCTACTTAGGGTCAGTCTAGCAAAAAAACAATTTAAATACACCCACTAACATGTTACATTCTCTATTTTGTACATTTGATTTACCAATACAGCCAACCTGAAATGGTCCTGAGGAATTCATGATTCAGATAGATTATACAATCTTAAATAACTTTCCAATTTACTTCTATTATCTAATTTGCTTCAATATTTAGGTATATTGTGTTCTATTTGGGCACCCAGGTGCTGAGCCTACCTAGCTGTGCTTTTCAACAAAGGATAAATACATAATGAAGCAAACTAGATAATAGAAGTTATTTAAAATTATATGCTCTATCTGAATCATGAAAGAAAAAAAATTGGGTTTTCTGTCCCTTTAAGTCTGGAGACTGCACTTCCAGCAATTGGAAAGCTCACAATTATCACAGAATTAAATTACTGGACTAGGGGACCAAATAAATCATGAAAGTATATTGCAAAGGTGTCTTACTACATATAATTAAACTTTTTTATAGTATAATCTCAATGTGTTTTTTAATGTCCCTTTAAAAATGTGTTTGTCCAAAACAAAATGTAACATGTTAGTGCTGTTTCACTTTGCGTTTTAGACAAATCCGTGTTCTTTACAAAAATGTATGTCAGTCAGTGTGGCACTATGAAGTAGCCAGTTGAGGGCAGTATAATACTTTTCTAATATTTATAACATTTTCTGCTATCCAAAGCTCAAATAAATTGCATACTTTAGCATAAATGTATTTAATTATAATTTGAGCAATAAATATTGAAAAAGTTAATATTAGCTAATCTTTTTTTGGCAAAAAGTTTAGCTGGTGGTCAGTAAGATCAGCAGGGTGGTGCACCCATTAAAAAGGTCCTGGGGAGAATACTGTGAATTCTTGCTGAGGTAATGAGCTAAATACACTGACTGCTGTGTGCGCTTCTAACACATGTAGGGAACATCTTAAAGGGACAGTCAACTCCAAAATTGTTAGTGTTTAAAAAAAATAGATAAGCCCTTTATTACCCATTCACTAGTTTTGCATAACCAACATGGTTATATTAAAATACTTTTTACCTCTGTGATTACCTTGTATCTAAGCCTCATCAGACTGCCCCCTGATCACATGGCTATTTGTTATCTATTGACTTGCTTTTTAGCCAATTAGTGCTGTGTCTGCCAAAACTTCCCAGGCGTGAGCACAATGTTATCTATGTGGCCCACATGAACTAGCAGTCCCCTGTTGTGAAAAGCAAATAAAAAAGTATGTGATTTAGAGGCTGTCTATAGTGGCTTAGAAACAGGCAGAAATTTAGAGGTTTAAATGTTATAAAGTATATTAATCGAACAATGTTGGCTGTGTAAAGCTGGGGAATGGGTACTAAAGACGTTATCTATCTTTTTAAACCATAACAATTTTGGTGTTGACTGTCCCTTTAACCTAACTTATAAAGCAAGATTCATGCTGCATATCATGCAAAATAAAATGCATTCTAAAATGTACAAAAATGTAATATCTGGTACTATATTTAATGCATCTATCCCTTCAAGTAAATACCAGGTTGGCATGTGGATTAATATTGAAAAAGATCAGCCTCTATAACTGCAAGGCAGCTACCTGAGGGCTGCTGCCTCCTTTGGAGCTTCAGAGCTGCTTCCCTCTATGCATGTGCTGCCTGATATTCAGCCCTTACATCACAGAAACCTGCTAAAATGTCATGTTTCTGTGATGTAAAAAAATGAGACAAAGATAAATCATTTCAGAACTTTTCCCACCTTTTAATGTGACCTATAAACTGTACAACTCAATTGAAAAACAAACTGAAATCTTTTAGGTAAAGGGAAATAAAAATAAAAAACTAAAATAATGTTGTTGCATAAGTGTGAACACCATTTTATAACTGGGGATGTAGCTGTGTTCAGAATTAAGCAATCACATTCAAAATCATGTTAAATAGGAGTCAGTACACACCTGTCATCATTTAAAGTGCCTCTGATTAATCCAAAATAAAGTTCAGCTGCTCTAGTAGGTCTTTCCTGACATTTTGTTAGTCACATCCTACAGCAAAAGCCATGGTCTGCAGAGAGCTTCTAAAGCATCAGAGGGATCTCATTGTTAAAAGGTATCAGTCAGGAGAACGGTACAAAAGAATTTCCAAGGCATTAAATATACCATGGAACACAGTGAAGACAGTCATCATCAAGTGAAGAAAATATGGTGCAACAGTGACATTACCAAGAACTGGACGTCCCTCCAAAATTGATGAAAAGACGAGAAGAAAACTGGTCTGGGAGGCTGCCAAGAAGCCTACAGCAACATTAAAGGAGCTGCAGGAATATCTGGCAAGTACTGCCCCATATTCTTCATATGTCTGGGCTATGGGTGTAGAGTGGCAAGACGGAAGTCTTTTCTTACAAAAAAAAAAAACCATCCAAGCCCAGCTAAGTTTTGCAAAAACACATCTGAAGTTTCCCAAAAGCATGTCGCAAAAGGTGTTCTGGTCTGATGAAACCAAAGTTGAACTTTTTGGCCATAATTCCAAAAGATATGTTTGGCGCAAAAACAACACTGCATATCACCAAAAGAACACCATACCCACAGTGAAGCATTTTGGTGTCAGCATCATGCTTTGGGGCTGTTTTTCTTCAGCTGGAACTGGGGCCTTAGTCAAGGTAGAGGGAATAATGAACAGTTCCAAATACCAGACAATATTGGCACAAAACCTTCAGGCTTCTGCTAGAAAGCTGAACATGAAGAGGAACTTCATCTTTCAGCATGACAACGACCCAAAGCATACAAACAAATTGACAAAGGAATGGCTTCACCAGAAGGAGATTAAAGTTTTGGGATGGCCCAGCCAGAGCCCAGACCTGAATCCAATTCAAAATCTGTGGGGTGATCTGAAGAGGACTGTGCACAGGAGATGCCCTCGCATTCTGACAGATTTAGAGTGTTTTTGCAAAGAAGAGTGGGCAAATCTTGCCAAGTCAAGATGTGCCATGCTGAAAAACTCATACCCAAAAAGACTGAGTGCTGTAATAAAATCAAAAGGTGCTTCAATAAAGTATTAGTTTAAGGGTGTTCACACTTATGCAACCATATTATTTTATTTTTATTTCCCTTTACCTAAAAGATTTCAGTTTGGTTTTCAATTGAGTTGTACAGTTTATAGGTCACATTAAATGTGGAAAAAGTTCTGAAATGATTTATCTTTGTCTCATTTTTTTACATCACATAAACCTGACATTTTAACAGGGGTGTGTAGACTTTTTATATCCAATGTATGTATAATATATATATATATATATATATATATATATGTATGTATAATATATATATATATATATATATATATATATATATATATATATATATATATATATATATATATATATATATAATATTCATATATATGAAGTGCAGTTTGGTGCAAAAATAATTATATATGTATGTGTGTGTGCACTTCATGTTTATTTTTACTTTACATTACATATATATTTACTTTACATTCTGAGCACTTTGTTTTCCATGTACATGATGAGAATGGGCTTTCATGTTAAGGAAACATGAACCCCCCCCCAAAAAAATCTTTAATTATTTAGATAGAGCATACAGTTTTCTTTCATACAGGTGGTGAGAGTCTATGATCCATAACTCCTGGGAATTACTCTTCTCTGCCACTAGGAGGAGGCTAACATTTCCAAACCCCCAGAGCCCTATAAAACCCCTCCCACCTCACACATACCTCAGTCTTTACTTTGCCTCCGCTGGAGGTAGTTGAAGAATAAAGATTTGCATTTGATTCTTTAGAGAGAGAGGTTTTCATTCAATATTAAGGCCCAGGTACCCCTCAGAGTACAGTGCTTGTCAGAGGTATGTATATGGGGTATGGTTTGGGATTATTTCTTTTTCACCTCATGGGAAGTTTTTAATACACTCTCCCTAATTGGTTGCAGGCACTTGTCTTTTGCCTCCCTTTATGGATTTACAATATACTCCTATTTCTTAAAGGGACAGTCTACACCAAAATTGTTATTGTTTTAAAAAGATAGATAACGCCTTTACTACCCATTCCCCAGCTTTGCACAACCAACATTGTTATATTTATATACTTTATAACATCTAAACCTCAAAATTTCTGCCTGTTTCTAAGCCACTACAGACAGCCTCTTATTACATGCTTTTTATTAGCATTTCACAACAAGAGACTGCTAATGTATCTGGAACATATAGATAACATTGTGCTCACACCCATGGAGTTGTGGATGACACTGCACTAATTGGCTAAAATGCAAGTCAATAGATCATACATAAATATCCATGTGATCAGGGGACTGTCAAAAGCGGCTTAGCTACAAGGTAATCACAGAGGTTAAAAGTATACAGGGAGTGCAGAATTATTAGGCAAATGAGTATTTTGACCACATCATCCTCTTTATGCATGTTGTCTTACTCCAAGCTGTATAGGCTCAAAAGCCTACTACCAATTAAGCATATTGGGTGATGTGCATCTCTGTAATGAGAAGGGGTGTGGTCTAATGACATCAACACCCTATATCAGGTGTGCATAATTATTAGGCAACTTCCTTTCCTTTGGCAAAATGGGTCAAAAGAAGGACTTGACAGGCTCAGAAAAGTCAAAAATAGTGAGATATCTTGCAGAGGGATGCAGCACTCTTAAAATTGCAAAGCTTCTGAAGCGTGATCATCGAACAATCAAGCATTTCATTCAAAATAGTCAACAGGGTCGCAAGAAGCGTGTGGAAAATCCAAGGCGCAAAATAACTGCCCATGAACTGAGAAAAGTCAAGCGTGCAGCTGCCAAGATGCCACTTGCCACCAGTTTGGCCATATTTCAGAGCTGCAACATCACTGGAGTGCCCAAAAGCACAAGGTGTGCAATACTCAGAAACATGGCCAAGGTAAGAAAGGCTGAAAGACGACCACCTCTGAACAAGACACACAAGCTGAAACGTCAAGACTGGGCCAAGAAATATCTCAAGACTGATTTTTCTAAGGTTTTATGGACTGATGAAATGAGAGTGAGTCTTGATGGGCCAGATGGATGGGCCCGTGGCTGGATTGGTAAAGGGCAGAGAGCTCCAGTCCGACTCAGACGCCAGCAAGGTGGAGGTGGAGTACTGGTTTGGGCTGGTATCATCAAAGATGAGCTTGTGGGGCCTTTTCGGGTTGAGGATGGAGTCAAGCTCAACTCCCAGTCCTACTGCCAGTTTCTGGAAGACACCTTCTTCAAGCAGTGGTACAGGAAGAAGTCTGCATCCTTCAAGAAAAACATGATTTTCATGCAGGACAATGCTCCATCACACGTGTCCAAGTACTCCACAGCGTGGCTGGCAAGAAAGGGTATAAAAGAAGAAAATCTAATGACATGGCCTCCTTGTTCACCTGATCTGAACCCCATTGAGAACCTGTGGTCCATCATCAAATGTGAGATTTACAAGGAGGGAAAACAGTACACCTCTCTGAACAGTGTCTGGGAGGCTGTGGTTGCTGCTGCACGCAATGTTGATGGTGAACAGATCAAAACACTGACAGAATCCATGGATGGCAGGCTTTTGAGTGTCCTTGCAAAGAAAGGTGGCTATATTGGTCACTGATTTGTTTTTGTTTTGTTTTTGATTGTCAGAAATGTATATTTGTGAATGTTGAGATGTTATATTGGTTTCACTGGTAAAAATAAATAATTGAAATGGGTATATATTTGTTTTTTGTTAAGTTGCCTAATAATTATGCACAGTAATAGTCACCTGCACACACAGATATCCCCCTAAAATAGCTAAAACTAAAAACAAACTAAAAACTACTTCCAAAAATATTCAGCTTTGATATTAATGAGTTTTTTGGGTTCATTGAGAACATGGTTGTTGTTCAATAATAAAATTAATCCTCAAAAATACAACTTGCCTAATTATTCTGCACGCCCTGTATTAATATAACCATGTTGACTGTGCAAAACCGGTAATAAAGGGATTTTTTTTCCCTAAGATATGGTGAGTCCACGGCTTGAGTAATTACTATTGGGAATATCACTCCTGGCCAGCAGGAGGAGGCAAAGGGCACCACAGTTAAACTGCTAAGTATCAATCCCTTACCCACAACCCCCAGTCATTATCTTTGCCTTCGGTGCATGGAGGAGGTGAAGTTAAGGTGTCTGAAGAAATTTTTTGATTTAAACTACAAGCAAGTTTTGGGGTATAGCAGTATTCCACGTCATTCCTTGCAGTCGGGTAGTGGTGGCTTTAAAGCAGTTAGGAAAACGCAGTAAGTACCTCTTCACAAGTTCCTAACAATTGCTGCCCTAGTTTAGAAAGCCAGAGTTGGCTACTCTGTTATTTCTTTTTCAAAGGTTTCTTTGAGGAACTGTGTCCTCTCATACCTTGTAACTGTTTACATGCCGGACAGCGGAGCAGGTAAGTGCTTTTTCTTCCATTTGGGGAGACCATGCACTTAACAAATTAAAAGACACTGCTTTTTTATTGGGGCATAGATAACCCTGTTTTATGGGTTACACTGGGGCATGAAGCAGGAACTGTAGCATGTGTGAGACTAACATTTAAACTCTTTTAAAAAGAAAGGGTAAAATGTTTTTATTAGGCTTATTTTCTGACACATATTTACTTGATAAAACATTACAAGATTAAACTGAAAGTAAGGCTGAATTTTCTATTTCAGCAGCTTATTCATTTTCCCTTTGCTTTAAAATAAAATCAAGCTTAAATCCTTCAGATTTAAGCTTTAACACCTTTGTGTATTGTTAAAGGAGGTTTTAGCTCGTTTAGATGACTCTGATACCCAGGGCCGCCATCAGGGGGTGACAGGGGTGACTCCTGTCAGGGGCCCAATGGGCTAGGGGGGCCCCAGGAGGGAAGAACTAAAAAAAAAAAAAAAATTTTTTTTTTTTTTTTTTTTTTTTTTTTTTTTACATTTTGGCAGCCACCAGTGGGTACTACAGCAGAGTGCTAATTGAGCATGGGGAATGTTATTACAAGGAGTAAAGTATTAGCATTTGAGAGGATTTCAGAGTGTGCACTAAACCACTATGCACAGTGTGAGACAGACTTGGCACTTTGTTTGTAGAGCGTGTGCCTGAGTCAGACGGCTGATCACTTTCATTTGCAGAGGAGGTAGGAATTACTTAGCAAATGTTTTTTATTTCTTTGTGCAATTTAAGATTGTAACTTCAGTGTGGTAGTAGTTGTATGGTGGGCCAGGGGTTCATAAAAACAAATTTTTTTAGCAGCAGTGTATTTATGATTATTTGACAATGCTGTAGAAATTCTATATTTAAAACCATGCAGAAATGTTTCCTCCTCAATACACAAATGATATATTACATTCCAGTTTACTGCCCCTTTATGCAAGGACTTTCCAGATACAAGGAGGCATTTTATCTAAGATTTTTACATCTGCATAACATGTTATACTCTCAGACTAAGATTGCTCAGTGTTGGAATGAGACAGGTTAACTTAAAACTGTTCAGTTTACTCTACAGCTGACTTAATTTTGAAATGCATACCAACAAGCTTAAATCCTGCATTTAACCAGATCTAATGGTATGAGTACCACAGCTTATGGTTCCACCAAGACCATATAGAATACAGCATTTTCAAAATCCACAAGTACAGCTGACAGATGGGAACATTTGTACACTATATTTGAAGTGGTGCTCTTGGTTGGGGAAAATATCAAACAAACATATGTCAACCTTTTAAAAGTACTTTTCTTCATCTAGCCATCTACCCAGATCATTAATGTACAATTTTGAATTCACAGAATTATTTTTGTTTGCACATTTACAAATATGATTCTTTAAAAAGTGATCTCTTAATTTCGGCATTTTTTTTATCATGCATGTCACACACTGTTGATTAAGGGGATGCAAGGTGCATAAATGTTTCCTCCTGTGAGTGTTTCTGTGGGTGTTTGTGTTTATGTCTTTGTGCTTTGGTTTGTGTCTCTATGAGTGTGTATGTATTTTTTTCTGTTGGTCTCTGTGAGGTTGGGTGTGTATGTCTTTGTGCATTTTCTGTGGATGTCTGTGAGGGTGTGTGCATATGTCTTTGAGCTTTTTCTATGGGTGTCTCTGTGAGGGTGGGAGTGTATTTGTCTTTGTGTATTTTTTCTGGATGCCTCTGTGAGGGTGGGTGTGTATGTCTGTGTTTTCTGTGGATGTCTCTGTGAGGGTGTGTGTGTGTGTGTGTGTGTGTGTATGTATGTCTGTGTTTTCTGTGGATGTCTCTGTGAGGGTGTGTATTTTCTGTGGGTGTCTCTGTGAGGGTGTGTGTATGTCTTTGTGTGTTTTCTGTGGATGTCTCAGTGAGGGTGTGTATGTATGTCTTTCTGTGTTTTCTGTGGGTGTCTCTGTGTGTGTGTGTATGTCTTTGTGTGTTTTCTGAGGCTGTCTCTGTCGGTGTTTCCTTGGGTGTATGTGCAAGTTTGAGTTTATGTGTGTGTGTGTCCATTGTCTGTTCCTTTTTAGGACATTTTGACCTAACTACTAATTATTCACATCTTTCTACAGACTTTGAGACTAATGAGACCTTTCCGGAAGTCAGCAATCTACCATTTAACCTTTAAATTATTGTTTAGGCAGTTCAGGGCCCTTCCTTTCAGCCACTGCATGCTGTTGTCATCATTTAGTTGGCATCTTCCTTTACAAAAAGATAATCAGAACTCCATATTTTGTTTTCTAAATCTCCTTTTTTTACAACTGTAGTCTACCTCATTACTTGTCAGGTCAATGTAAACAAGTGCTGAGTGTCTGTTTGGGTGTCTGTGTCTGAGTTTCTTTGTGTGTCTGCTAGAGTGTCTATATGTGAATCCTTATTTGTAAGTGTGTGTGTGTGTCTGTGTGTTTGCATGTTACTACCTTTACAACATTTCCAAGTTTAAATAGACAATTAAGAATAAAGTGCATATACATTTTAGTCACTTGGTCAAAAATTGCACGTGTCAAAGGAGGGGGGGGGCCCTGATCAATGGTTAAGTCAGGGGCCCCAAAATTTCTAGTGGCGGCCCTGCTGATACCCCTGTCGTTGTCACTCCTAAGAAATCTACACTGTGTGCAGAATTATTAGGCAAATGAGTATTTTGACCACATCATCCTCTTTATGCATGTTGTCTTACTCCAAGCTGTATAGGCTTGAAAGCCTACTACCAATTAAGCATATTAGGTGATGTGCATCTCTGTAATGAGAAGGGGTGTGGTCTAATGACATCAACACCCTATATCAGGTGTGCATAATTATTAGGCAACTTCCTTTCCTTTGGCAAAATGGGTCAAAAGAAGGACTTGACAGGCTCAGAAAAGTCAAAAATAGTGAGATATCTTGCAGAGGGATGCAGCACTCTTAAAATTGCAAAGCTTCTGAAGCGTGATCATTGAACAATCAAGTGTTTCATTCAAAATAGTCAACAGGGTCGCAAGAAGCGTGTGGAAAAACCAAGGCGCAAAATAACTGCCCATGAACTGAGAAAAGTCAAGCGTGCAGCTGCCAAGATGCCACTTGCCACCAGTTTGGCCATATTTCAGAGCTGCAACATCACTGGAGTGCCCAAAAGCACAAGGTGTGCAATACTCAGAGACATGGCCAAGGTATGAAAGGCTGAAAGACGACCACCACTGAACAAGACACACAAGCTGAAACAAGACTGGGCCAAGAAATATCTCAAGACTGATTTTTCTAAGGTTTTATGGACTGATGAAATGAGTGAGTCTTGATGGGCCAGATGGATGGGCCCGTGGCTGGATTGGTAAAGGGCAGAGAGCTCCAGCCCGACTCAGACGCCAGCAAGGTGGAGGTGGAGTACTGGTTTGGGCTGGTATCATAAAAGATGAGCTTGTGGGGCCTTTTCGGGTTGAGGATGGAGTCAAGCTCAACTCCCAGTCCTACTGCCAGTTTCTGGAAGACACCTTCTTCAAGCAGTGGTACAGGAAGAAGTCTGCATCCTTCAAGAAAAACATGATTTTCATGGAGGACAATGCTCCATCACACGCGTCCAAGTACTCCACAGCGTGGCTGGCAAGAAAGGGTATAAAAGAAGAAAATCTAATGACATGGCCTCCTTGTTCACCTGATCTGAACCCCATTGAGAACCTGTGGTCCATCATCAAATGTGAGATTTACAAGGAGGGAAAACAGTACACCTCTCTGAACAGTGTCTGGGAGGCTGTGGTTGCTGCTGCACGCAATGTTGATGGTGAACAGATCAAAACACTGACAGAATCCATGGATGGCAGGCTTTTGAGTGTCCTTGCAAAGAAAGGTGGCTATATTGGTCACTGATTTGTTTTTGTTTTGTTTTTGAATGTCAGAAATGAATATTTGTGAATGTTGAGATGTTATATTGGTTTCACTGGTAAAAATAAATAATTGAAATGGGTATATATTTGTTTTTTGTTAAGTTGCCTAATAATTATGCACAGTAATAGTCACCTGCACACACAGATATCCCCCTAAAATAGCTATAACTAAAAACAAACTAAAAACTACTTCCAAAACTATTCAGCTTTGATATTAATGAGTTTTTTGGGTTCATTGAGAACATGGTTGTTGTTCAATAATAAAATTAATCCTCAAAAATACAACTTGCCTAATAATTCTGCACTCCCTGTAGTAAACTTTAATAGTTTCTTTGATGAACCTTCCACTTCGGAGGTTTTTCCTGTGCCGGACCGTGCTAGGGAGATTATCTCACAGGAATGGGAGAAAGCAGGGGTTTCTTTTTCCCCGTCTCCCATTCTTAAGAAAATGTTTCCTGTCGAGGACTCCATTAAAGACCCTTGGTTTACTGTACCAAAAGTTGAAGGAGCCATTTCCACTCTGGCTAAGAGAACCACTATTCCTATTGAGGATAGCTGCTCTTTTAAGGATCCGATGGACAAGAAGCTGGAGGCTTATTTCAAAAATTTATGTTCATCAAGGTCTCCAATGGCAACCTACGGTGTGTATTGCCACCGTGACTAGTGCAGCATCTTATTGATTTGATGCCTTGTCTGATTCTCTTCAAGTAGAGACTTCCTTGGATGAAATTCAAGATAGGATTAAAGCTCTTAAATTGGCCAATTCCTTTATTGCAGATGTCATTTTACAGGTTGTTGGACTAGGAGCTAAAATTTCTAGTTTTGCTGTCCTAGTCCGCAGGGCGTTATGGTTGAAATCCTAGTTTGTGGAGGTTTCCTCTAAAGTCAAGCTTCTGGCAATTCCTTGCAAGGGCAAAACCTTGTTTGGACCCGGTTTGGCAGGAATTACCTCTGATATTACGGGTGGAAAAGGGTCTTTTCTACCTCAAGATAAGAATAGGCCTAAAGGATGTCAGAGTAAGTTTCGTTCCTTTCGTAACTTCAGAGGAAAGCCTTCCCCTTCTTCTTCCAAGCAGGAACAATCCAAGTCTTCTTGGAAACCCAATCAGTCTTGGAGCAAGGGGAAACAATCAAAGAAACCTGCAGCTGATTCCAAATCAGCATAGAGGGTTTGCCCCAGATCCGGGATCAGATCAGGTGGGGAGCAGACTTTCTCAGTTCTCTCAAGCCTGGATACGAGATGTCCCAGATCCCTGGACTGTGGACATAGTATCCCAGGGTTACAGATTGGAATTCAAGACTTTTCCTCCCAGAGGCAGATTCCTTCTATCAAGATTATTTGCAGACCAGATAAAGAGAGAGGCGTTCTTGAAATGTATACAACTTCTTTCCTCCCTGGGAGTGATAGTTCCAGTGCAGGAACAGGGTCTCGCGTTCTACTCTAACCTATTTGTGGTTCCCAAAAAAGTGGGAACTTTCTGTCTTGAAGTGTCTAAACAAGTTTCTCAAAGTTCCATCCCTCAAGAAGGAGACTATACGCTCCATTCTTCCTTTAGAACAAGAGGGTCCGTTCATGACAACCATAGACCTAAATGATGCGTATCTTCATGTTCCTATTCACAGGGACAATCACAGATTGGACAAACCTTTCCAGTTTGTGGCCCTTCCATTTGGTCTAGCCACGGCTCCCATAATTTTTTCAAAGGTTCTGGGGGCTCTTTTGGCAATGATCCGTTCTCGAAGAATTGCTGTGACACCCTACCTGTTCGACATACTGGTTCAGGCGCCATCTTTTCAACAAGCAAAATCTCACACAGAGATATTGTTGTCTTTCGTTCCCACAGATGGAATGTGAATCTGGAAAAAAGCTCCCTTTCCCCTGCTACAAGAGTAGTGTTCTTAGGGACCATAATAGATTCTCTATTGATGAAGATTTTTCTGACAGAGGTCAGGAAAAACTAAATTATTTCCTCTTGCATCTCTCTTCAGGCTACTGCTTATCCTTCAGTGGCTCAATGTATGGAGGTAATCGGTATGATGGTGGCTTCCATGGACATCATTCCTTTTGCTCGATTCCATTTGAGAGCTCTCCAGTTGTGCATGCTCAGACAATGGAATGGCGACCATGCGGATCTATCTCAGAGAATAGTTAGATCAGTCGTCACTTTCGGAGACCTTCCTGGGTGATCATGACCACAGACGCCAGCCTGCTTGGCTGGGGAGCAGTCTGGAACTCGTTAAAAGCTCAGGGCCTTTGGACTCTGGAGGAGTCTGCTCTTCCCATCAACATCTTAGAGTTGATGGCGATTTACAATGCTCTATTGGCTTGGCCTCAGTTGTCCTCAGCCCAGTTTATCAGGTTCCAGTCAGACAACATAACCGCTGTGGCTTACATAAATCACCAGGGAGGAACTCGGAGTTCCTTAGCCATGAAGAAGGTTACTCGGATTCTTCAGTGGGCAGAGACCCACAATTGCTGTCTATCTGCCATCCACATTCCAGGAGTAGACAACTGGGAAGCGGATTTTCTGAGCAGACAGACTTTTCATCCCGGGGAGTGGGAACTCCATTGGGAGGTGTTTTCCAGCTTAGTCCTCAAATGGGGGGGGGGGGTGCCGAAGTTGGATCTGATGGCATCCTGTCAGAACGCCAAGCTTCCAAGGTACGGTTCAAGGTCAAGAGATCTGCAGGCCGTTCTGATAGATACTCTGGCGGTTCCTTGGGTTTTCAGGTTGGCATACCCGTTTCCTCCATTTGCTCTCCTTCCACGATTCTTTGCTCGTATCAAACAGGAGAGGGCATCAGTGATTCTAATAGCCCCTGCGTGGCCTCGCAGGATCTGGTTTGCAGACCTAGTGGAGATGTCATCTCCCACCTTGGAGACTACCTCTGAGGAAGGACCTCCTGATTCATGGTCCCTGCCTTCATCCAAATCTTGTTTCTCTAAAGCTGACTGCTTGGAGATTGAATGCTTAATTCTGTCTAAGCGTGGTTTTTCTGAGTCTGTCATTGAAACCATGATTCAGACTTGCAAGCCTGTTACTAGAAAGATTTACCATAAGATATGGCATAAATATCTTTATTGGTTTGAACCCAAGGGCTACTCCTTGGAGTAGAATTAGAATTCTATCTTTTCTTCAGGAAGTCCTGGAAAAGGGATTGTCAGTCAGTACCCTGAAGGGTCAGATTTCTGCTTTATCAGTTTTACTACATAAACGTTTGGCAATCTTTTTGTCAGGCCTTGGTCAAAATCAGGCCTGTCTTTAAATCTGTTGTTCCTCCTTGGAGCCTTAACCTTGTTCTTAAAGTTTTACAGCTGGCTCCGTTTGAGCCGTTGCATTCCATAGACATTAAGTAGTTATCTTGGAAGGTTTTGTTTCTTGTTGCTATCTCTTCTGCTCGAAGAGTCTCTGAACTCTCAGCTATGCAGTGTGATTCCCCTTATCTTATTTTTCCTGCCGATAAGGCGGTTCTTCGTTCTAAGTTAGGTTTCCTTCCTAAGGTTGTTTCTAATAGAAATATCAATCAGGAAATTGTTGTTCCCTCTCTGTGTCCTAATCCTTCTTCTTCCAAAGAACGTTTGTAACACAATTTGGATGTTGTACGTGCTCTTAAAGTCTACTTACAGGCGAAACGTAATGGTGAGAAAGCTACTTCTACTACTCTTTCTTTTTGGTTACAAAGTATAATTCGTTTGGCTTATGAGACTGCTGGACAGCACCCTACTGAGAGAATTACGGCTCATTCCACAAGAGCTGTTTCCTCTTCTTGGGCTTTCAAAAATGAAACTTCTGTAGAACAAATTTTCAAAGCTGCAACTTGGTCTTTTCTACATACGTTTTACAAATTTGATATTTTTGCCTCGGCTGAGGCTTCTTTTGGGAGAAAGGTTCTTCAAGCGGTGGTGCCTTCTGTTTAGGACTGCCTGTCTTGTTCCTCCCTATTTATCCGTGTCCTCTAGTGTGTATTGGTTCCCAACAGTAATTACTCAAGCCGTGGACTCACCATATCTTAGGAAAGAAAAGCAAAATTTATGCTTACCTTATAAATTTATTTCCGGCCCCACCCTACAGTTGTTCTTTTGACTATAACCTCAGGCACCTCTACACCTTGTGTTACTCCTTTTTTTCTATTTCCCTTCGGTCGAATGACATGGGGTTGTGGGTAAGGGAGTGATACTTAGCAGTTTAACTGTGGTGCTCTTTGCCTCCTCCTGCTGGTCAGGAGTGATATTCCCAACAGTAATTACTCAAGCCGTTGACTCACCATATCCAGAAATAAATACATTTATCAGGTAAGCATAAATTTGATCTATTTTTTTTAAACAATAACAATTTTGGAGTAGACTGTCCCTTTAACCTCTGCTGATATGTTTCAATACTGTTCTGGCTATTTTGCTG
This sequence comes from Bombina bombina, assembly GCF_027579735.1. NCBI lineage: Eukaryota > Metazoa > Chordata > Amphibia > Anura > Bombinatoridae > Bombina > Bombina bombina. The sequence continues at coordinate 56,769,082 of NC_069499.1, read as the reverse complement.
GTGAACGAATGTCTTTGGTAAGTATTTGACCCTGGGACAGAATCCTTTACACTATTCCTTTGCTGCTTTGCTCGCGTTGGCTTTTATGGCGCGCTTAGTTGATTTTTGCAAGTTAGCTTTTAGATTTAAGCTTGTCGCGATTGCACGCATCAGGTTATCGTCTGACAGGGGCAAAGTTTCCCAAACCTCAAAATGCCTATAAATACACCCCTCACCACACCCACAATTCAGTTTTACAAACTTTGCCTCCTATGGGGGTTGTGAAGTAAGTTTGTGCTAAGATTTCTACGTTGATATGCGCTTCTCAGCATTTTGAAGCCCGATTCCTCTCAGAGTACAGTGAATGTCAGAGGGATGTGAAGGGAGTATCAACTTTTTGAATGCAATGGTTTTCCTCATGGGAGATCTATTTCTTAGGTTCTCTGTTATAGGTCGTAGAGATTCATCTCCTACCTCCCTTTTCAGATCGACGATATACTCTCATATTCCATTGCCTCTACTGATAACTGTTTCAGTACTGGTTTGGCTATCTGCTATATGTGGATGGGTGTCTTTGGTAAGTATGTTTTCATTACTTAAGACACTCTCAGCTATGGTTTGGCACTTTATTTATTTTATAAAGTTCTAAATATATGTATTGTACTTATATTTGCCATGATTCAGGTTTTCAGTATATTTCCTTTTGCAGACAGTTTCATATCTGGGAAATGCTTTTTTAGGGAAAATGTATTTCTTACCTGGGGTGTAGTCTTTTTCAAATTGACTGTCTTTTAAATTTGCGGGCAGAATTAGGCTTGCAAGGGCGCAAAATGCCAAAGTTTATTGCGTCATTCTTGGCGCAAGATTTTTTTTGGCATGAAGTTACGTTCGTTGACGCAATTTCGTCATTTCTGGCGTCTTAGTTGACACAGAGTCCTTCACAAGGTTGCGTCTTCTGTGACGCGAGTGTGTCATTTCCGGACGTTTTTGGCGGCAATAAATATTCTTCTGTTTGTGCCGTGCATCATACTTGGCGCCAAATATTTTCATTATTTAAGACCCCATTCCTATATGCCTCTTGCCTTTTCTCTATGTCAGAGGGCTATGCTGTTTGCATTTATTTCCCATTCCTGAAACTGCCATATAAGGAAATTGATAATTTTGCTTTATATGTTGTTTTTTTCTCTTACATTTGCAAGATGTCTCAATCTGGTCCTGTCTCAGAAATCACTGTTGGAACTCTGCTGCCGGATAACGGTTCTACCAAAGCTAAGTGCATTTGTTGTAAACTTGTGGAGGTTATATCTCCAGCTGTGGTTTGTAATAGTTGTCATGATAAACTTTTACATGCAGAAAATGTATCCATCTGTAGTAGTCCTTCCCCCAAGGAATCTGTTTCCAATTGGAAGCCTTCCTGAAATTAGAATAAGTCCAAGCCATTTAAGAGATCAAAGCCAGCCCCCAAGTCCGCATGAAGGTGCAACCCTCATTCCAGCTCAGCTGGTGGGGGGCAGATTAAGATTTTTCAAAGATGTTTGCATCAATTCGGTCTAAAATCAATGGATTCAGAGTATTCTCATGGGTACAGAATAGGATTCAGAGTAAGACCGCCTGTGAGAAGATTTCTTCTCTCACTCATTCCAGCAAACCCAGTAAAGGCTCAGGCTTTCTTGAAGTCTGTTTCAGACCTGGAGTTATCAGGGGTAATAATGCCAGTTCCGTTTCAGGAACAGGGTCTGGGGTTTTATTCAAATCTGTTCATTGTCCCAAAGAAAGAAAATTCATTCAGACCAGTTTTGGATCTAAAGGTTTTGAATCGATATGTAAGAGTACCAACTTTCAAAATGGTGACTATAAGGACTATTCTGCATTTTGTTCAGCAAGGGCATTATATGTCCACAATAGACTTACAGGATGCATATCTTCATATTCCGATTCATCGAGATAACTATCAGTTCCTGAGATTCTCTTTTGTAGACAAGCATTACCAATTTGTTGCTCTTCCTTTTGGCCTAGCGACAGCTCCAAGAATCTTTTCAAAGGTTCTCGGTGCCCTACTCTCTGTAATCAGAGAGCGGGGTATTGCAGTGTTTCCTTATTTGGACGATATCTTGGTACTTGCTCAGTCTTTACGTTCTGCAGAATCTTACACGAATCAACTAGTGTTGTTTCTTCAAAGACATGGTTGGAGGATCAATTTACCAAAAAGTTTTTTGATTCCTCAGACAAGGGTAACCTTTTTAGGTTTCCCGATAGATTCAGTGTCCATGACTCTGTCCCTAACAGACAAGAGACTATTAAAATTGGTTTCAGCTTGTCGGAACCTTCAGTCTCAATCATTCCCTTCAGTGGCTATGTGCATGGAAGTTTTAGGTCTCATGACTGCAGCATCGGACGCGATCCCCTTTGCTCGTTTTCATATGAGACCTCTCCAGCTTTGTATGCTGAACCAATGGTGCAGGTATTATACAAGGATATCACAATTAATATCCTTAAATCCCAATGTTCGACTCTCTCTGACTTGATGGTTAGATCACCATCGTATGATTCTAGGGGACTCTTTCGTTCGTCCAACCTGGACTGTAATCACAACAGATGCAAGTCTTTCAGGTTGGGGGGCTGTTTGGGGATCTCTGACAGCACAAGGGGTTTGGAAATCTCAAGAGGCGAGATTACCAATAAATATTTTGGATCTCCGTGCGATTCTCAGGGCTCTTCAGTTTTGGCCTCTGTTGAAGAGAGAACAGTTACTTTTCTCTTGTTAAGTGTATTCAGTCCACGGGTCATCCATTACTTATGGGATATATTCCCTTCCCAACAGGAAGTTGCAAGAGGATCACCCAAAACAGAGCTGCTATATAGCTCCTCCCCTCACATGTCATATTCAGTCATTCTCTTGCAACCCTCAACTAGATAGGAGGTCTTGAGAGGACTGTGGTGTTTTTATACTTAGTTTATTTCTTCAATCAAAAGTTTGTTATTTTAAATGGCACCGGAGTGTGCTGTTTTTTTCTCAGGCAGTATTTGGAAGAAGAATCTGCCTGCGTTTTCTATGATCTTAGCAGAAGTAACTAAGATCCACTGGCTGTTCTCGCACATTCTGAGGAGTGGGGTAACTTCAGAAAGGGAATAGCGTGCGGGGTCTCCTGCAAATAACGTATGTGCAGTAAAATATTTTTCTAAGGAATGGAATTGACTAAGAAAATACTGCTGATACCGATGTCATGTAAGTACAGCCTTAAATGCAGTGAAAGCGACTGGTATCAGGCTGATTAAGATATATACAGTAAAATATTTTCTAAGGAATGGAATTTGACTAAGAAAATGGTACTAAGTGATGTAATAAGCCTTAAATGCAGTAGAAGGACTGGTATCAGGCTTATCAATAGAGATACATACTCTTTAAAAAAGATGTTTAAAACGTTGGCTGGCATGTTTAATCGTTTTGTGAGGTACATTGGTGATAAAACTTATTGGGGCATAAATTTTTTCCACATGGCTGACTTGTATTTCTGATAGAAACAGTTAACCGAAGCTCCCAATGTTGTAATAATGAGTGGGAGGGGCCTATTTTAGCGCTTTTTTGCGCAGTAAAAATTCAGTCCCAGTCTTCCTGCTTCTTCCTGCATGACCCAGGACGTCTCTGGAGAGCTCAGGGGACTTCAAAAGTCATTTTAAGGGAGGTAATCAGTCACAGCAGACCTGTGACAGTGTGTTTGACTGTGTTAAAAAACATTTTTTCTCGATTCTTATCCGTTTTGGGTATTAAGGGGTTAATCATCCATTTGCAAGTGGGTGTAATGCTCTGCTAACTTAATACATTTACTGTGAAAATTTGGTTGCTATAACTGATTTGGTTCATTGTTATTTCAACTGTGACAGTTTTTTTGTGCTTCTTAAAGGCGCAGTAGCGTTTTTCTATATTGCTTGTAAAATTATTTAAAGTGTTTTCCAAGTCTGCTAGTCTTATTGCTAGTCTGTTTAAACATGTCTGACACAGATGAATCTGTTTGTTCACTATGTTTAAAGGCCAGTGTGGAGCCCCATAGAAATATGTGTACTAAATGTATTGATTTCACTTTAAATAATAAAGGTCAGTCTTTATCTATAAAGGAATTATCACCAGACAACGAGGGGGAAGTTATGCCGACTAACTCTCCTCACGTGTCAGTACCTTCGCCTCCCGCTCAGGAGGCGTGTGATATTGTGGCGCCAAGTGCATCAGAAACGCCCATACAAATCACTTTGCAAGACATGGCTACTATTATGAATAATACCCTGACAGAAGTATTATCTAAATTGCCAGAATTAAGAGGTAAGCGCGATTGCTCTGGGATAAGAACAGAGCGCGCTGGTGCTGTGAGAGCCATGTCCGATACTGCGTCACAGTTTGCAGAACATGAGGACGGAGAGCTTCATTCTGTGGGTGACGGATCTGATCCAGGGAAACCGGATTCAGAGATCTCTAATTTTAAATTTAAGCTTGAGAACCTTCGTGTATTGCTAGGGGAGGTTTTAGCGGCTCTGAATGACTGTAACACAGTTGCAATTCCAGAGAAATTATGTAGGCTGGATAGATACTATGCGGTACCGGTGTGTACTGACGTTTTTCCTATACCTAAAAGGCTTACAGAAATTATTAGCAAGGAGTGGGATAGACCTGGTGTGCCCTTTTCCCCTCCTCCTATATTTAGAAAAATGTTCCCTATAGACACCACTACATGGGACTTATGGCAAATGGTCCCTAAGGTGGAGGGAGCAGTTTCTACTTTAGCAAAGCGTACCACTATCCCGGTTGAGGATAGTTGTGCTTTTTCGGATCCAATGGATAAAAAAATTAGAAGGTTACCTTAAGAAAATGTTTGTTCAACAAGGTTTTATCCTGCAGCCCCTTGCATGCATTGCGCCTGTCACTGCTGCTGCGGCATTCTGGTTTGAGTCTCTGGAAGAGGCCATTCACACAGCTCCATTGGATGAAATTATGGACAAGCTTAGATCACTTAAGCTAGCTAACTCATTTGTTTCTGATGCCATTGTACATTTGACTAAACTAACGGCTAAGAACTCCGGATTCGCCATCCAGGCGCGGAGGGCGCTATGGCTTAAATCCTGGTCAGCTGACGTGACTTCTAAATCTAAACTACTTAATATTCCTTTCAATGGGCAGACCTTATTCGGGCCCGGCTTGAAAAAAATTATTGCTGACATTACTGGAGGTAAGGGTCATACCCTTCCTCAGGACAGGGCCAAATCAAACAGTCTAATTTTCGTGCCTTTCGAAATTTCAAGGCAGGAGCAGCATCAACTTCCAAAACAGGAAGGAACTGTTGCTCGTTCCAGACAGGCCTGGAAACCTAACCAGTCCTGGAACAAGGGCAAGCAGGCTAGAAAACCTGCTACTGCCCCCAAGACAGCATGAAGGAACGGCCCCCTATCCGGAAACGGATCTAGTGGGGGGCAGACTTTCTCTCTTCGCCCAGGCGTGGGCAAGAGATGTCCAGGATCCCTGGGCGTTAGAGATCATATCTCAGGGATATCTTCTGGACTTCAAAGCTTCTCCTCCTCAAGGGAGATTTCATCTTTCAAGATTTTTTCAGAAAACCAGATAAAGAAAGAGGCATTCCTACGCTGTGTACAAGACCTCCTAGTAATGGGGGTGATCCACCCAGTTCCGCGGACGGAACAAGGACAGGGATTTTATTCAAATCTGTTTGTGGTTCCCAAGAAAGAGGGAACTTTCAGACCAATCTTGGACCTAAAGATCTTAAACAAATTCCTAAGAGTTCCATCATTCAAAATGGAAACTATTCGGACCATCCTACCCATGATCCAAGAGGGTCAGTACATGACCACAGTGGACTTAAAGGATGCCTACCTTCACATACCGATTCACAAAGATCATCATCAGTTCCTAAGATTTGCCTTTCTAGACAGGCATTACCAATTTGTAGCTCTTCCCTTCGGATTGGCTACGGCCCCGAGAATCTTTACAAAGGTTCTGGGCTCACTTCTGGCGGTTCTAAGACCGCGAGGCATAGCGGTGGCTCCGTATCTAGACGACATCCTGATACAGGCGTCAAGCTTTCAAATTGCCAAGTCTCATACAGGGATAGTTCTGGCATTTCTGAGGTCGCATGGGTGGAAGGTGAACGTGGAAAAGAGTTCTCTATCACCACTCACAAGGGTCTCCTTCCTAGGGACTCTGATAGATTCTGTAGAAATGAAAATTTACCTGACGGAGGCCAGGTTATCAAAACTTTTAAATGCTTGGGGGGGCGGAGCCGGCCGTCAATGAATATGGCCGCAACAGCTTAAAGCTCCGTGAAAGATCTAACAGGCGGGCGCTACAGAAGCAACTAAAACGAACAAAACCAAGGAATATGACAAACTACAGCTAGCGGAACACCCGGAGAACAAACTGAGGGATAAATTGAAGTGACAACTTCACTCCTCATACCGCTAACCCCAGGGCTACCATCAGCTGCGGTAAACGTCAGGAAGGAGTCCCCAAGGAGTAGGCCTATATCACAGGGCTGAACCAGAGGGAGGATTGAAGTCCGTAGTAGCGGCAATACCGACCGGACAGGAGACAGCTAATCTCCAAGAGAGAGTTTACCGGAGGTGAGACCGATACAGAGCAATTAAAAAGAAAGTTAAGACACATATTGCAAACGACACCTGTTAGCAGCTGCTGAACCCCAAACACCAAAAGCAAATATTTTTGGCCCCACTATATTATAATATATTATAGTATATGAAATTGATCCTGCTAAAATACTGAGTTGGCCTGTTTGATACGATTGCTAACACACACAGACTGATTGTTAAACACAAGGCCTTGGGATAATAATACCAACTGCGTCACAGCTTGCAGTTTAGACATCAGAGGAGGAAATCATTTACAGACACCAGCCCTCATTATGGCAAGTAAGCGACCACACCGCATTGATAAACACCCCAAAGGATCTAACATAAATGGGGGAAAGTTGAACAACTTTTTTAAACCCTGTGAGATAGCTTCCTCAGGAGATTCTGACCCTTCCTCGCAGACTGAAATAGGGGACAAAGATAGACCAGAACAGCATTTAGGAGAAACTGATAATAATAACAGCATAACTAGAGCAGATCTGAAGGCTCTACCCTCTAAAGAGGATTTCTCCTCATTCATGAAGCAAGTTAGCAGGGTTATAAAAGAAGGACTGGCAGACATTAAAAAAGATGTGGCAGATATGGGGAACAGAATACTACAAATAGAAGAGCAGGTGGAGGAAAACACACAGTCAGCTATGTCTATGACTACAGAATTACAACATCAAAACTCAACCATAATACAGCTACAAGAACAGGTTGAGGACCTGGACAATAGAGGCCGCCGCCAAAACCTGCGAATTCGTGGGGTCCCAGAGGACATCCAATCTGCCCAGATCCCATCATACCTTCAAAACCTATTTAAGTTCCTATTGAGAACAGAAGGAGATGAAAGAATCAGCCTAGACAGAGCACATAGGGCGTTAAGGCCTAAACCCTCAGCTACAGCACCTCCCAGGGATATCATACTCAGATGCCACAAGTATTCTGACAAAGAAAGAATAATACAAGCGGCTAGGAAGCAAACACCAATATCCTTTGGAGAAGATTCACTCCAGATCTTTGCAGACCTTAGCCCTATTACTTTGGCAAAAAGAAAAGAAGCGAGATACTTAACACTGCACCTGAGAGATTTGAATATACCCTATAGATGGGGATTTCCCTTCTCAATCAGAGTCAATAAAGGAGACAAGACCTACATATATAAAGATGCAGAAGATCTGGAGCAGTTTTGCACACAATTGAACATCCCCCAGCCCACTCTACCAAGACTCACAGATGACAGAAATGTTCAACACCTGCAAAATACATCAGCCCCTAAGCCACAGCGTCAGGAATGGTCCACGGTCGCGAAGAAGAGAAGAAAGCCATCTGCACTACAGGCAGACACACCTGGTCCCTCACGAGAATCACCCTGAACATTGACATTTGTTATCATGCTGAAAGACTAAGTATTATTTCTTGCTCAATAGGACTGAGTTTAAAATTGTTAATCTCAATTAGTTGTTACTTTATAAATGTTTGATTTACTTTTCAAATAGCCCGCCTGGAAGGATCGGCATCGCTGGGTGCCTACTACCCCCTCCCCCAATTTACACGGAGTTGGATATGAGTGCAATGATCAGCCAGGTTATTTTGTTGGCTTGGTGGTTGTCTCATAGATCAATTCCCTTACTTAGGAAAAAGTTCAGATTATGTTGTTTTTATTTTATTTATTCTTATGTATGTTCTAACATTGTGCTCACATTTTTTAGTGTACCAATCGCCAGCAGCTTGTGCCTTTTACTTATCTTATCATGCATCTACTCTTTCTACGCAACACCTTGTGTTTGGGAGGGGACCTCCGGGACAGTCCAGGTAAGACTAAGCAATCATTACAGCACACACATTAGACACCAAGAGAATGGCTGATCCCCTAATTAATATAGTTACACAAAACGTCAAGGGGTTAAACTCTCCTACAAAACGCTCTATAGCCCTGAGAGCCTTATCGAAACATAAAGACTCTATAATATTTTTGCAAGAGACTCACTTTGTTAGTGGAGTGGAACCCAAATTTAAATCAAGAGACTTCCCAATGGGTTATTTTAACTCTCATAGCACCAAGAAAAACGGGGTAGGAATCTTATTTCATAAGAGTTTACATTTTCAATTACAGAACAAAATTACTGACACGGAGGGCAGAATCCTGCTCTTAGTAGGGCTTCTATACAATACCCCAATTACAGTTGTAAATGTTTACGCCCCCAATAACAGAAGGCAAAAATTTTACAAACACCTTCTAGACTTAGTTCTAGAACACAAGAAGGGACTTTTGATACTGGGAGGAGACATGAATGTGACAGTTGACTCCACTCTAGACACATCGACAGGATCACCCCTTTCTGACACAAGACCTCCGAATGCAGTTCTTAAATGTTTGGAGGTCCTAGGACTATTAGATACATGGCGTATTCTACACCCAACCCAGAGGAATTACACGTTCTATTCCCACCCATGGTCGGTATATACACGTATTGACCACCTTTATTTGGACAGAGCTTATGTGGCACAACTCAGAGAAGCAGACATAATGCCCACGGTTTGGTCAGATCACTCGGCAGTTTCTATGCAACTGACCTGGCCAAACAAACCGAATACACAATTTATATGGAGAATGGATGACTCCCTACTTCATTACCCATCCTCTGAAAAATGCATCAGGCAAACATTGACGGAATATTTTCAGTTTAATCAGACACCAGGGATGACCCCAGACTGCTTATGGGAGGCACACAAAGCAGTGATCAGGGGGGAATGCATTAAATTGTCGGCCCACAGAAGGAGGTCATATAACACTGCAATAAACAGATTAACTTCCCAAATACACCACCTAGAGCTGCTACATAAAAATAACCCTAAGGGACAAACAGAATACGCTCATCTAATGAAGAGCAGACAGGAGCTGAATGTCATTCTAACGAAGGAATCTCAAAGGAAGGCTCTTTCACTTAGAAAGACATACTTTTATGAGAGTAATAGAGCTGGCCCTTTTTTAGCAAAACTACTAAAAGCTCAAACTAGAGCCTCCCAAATAGATAAACTTCATACCACAGACAATAGACCCATCTATGACAGTAAAGAAATAGCTAACCTCTTTGGGGACTACTATGCTAAGCTTTATAACTTGGACTCCGACCCCTCCCCAGAACACCAGACTCGAATGAGAGATTATATTAAACAGGCTAACCTCCCTAAATTGACACAAACCCAAATTGACAAACTGGACAGCCCTATAACAAAACAAGAAATATTAAAAATTATAAAAGAGCTTCCCACAGGTAAAAGCCCAGGGCCAGACGGCTTCACCAATATATATTATAAGAAGTTCAGACAAATTCTAGCTCCCCATCTCTTATCATTTTTTCACGCACTTGACGAGACAAATAATATGCCCACTAATTCCTTATTGGCACACATTACTGTGATACCGAAACCAGGCAAAATCCCAACAGATCCAAGCAGTTACCGCCCAATATCGCTCTTAAACACAGATGTAAAAATATTTGGGAAAATACTGTCAAACAGACTCAATGACATCATACAAGACATAATTCACACGGATCAGGTGGGATTTGTTCCTAAAAGAGAGGCGAGGGACAACACCATTAGAGTGTTGTCCCTTATGAACTATGCCAAACAAAATAGAATACCAGCGGTTTTAATAGCGACAGATGCTGAAAAAGCGTTTGACCGCATAAATTGGGGATTTTTAAAAGAGACGCTTTTAACGATAGGCTTAAGTCCCACAACAATATCACGAATATTTAGTTTATACGCCCACCCCTCCGCCCAGATTAAAGTTAATGGAGTTTTATCAGACAAGTTTACAATCGGCAATGGGACACGACAGGGCTGCCCGCTTTCCCCCACCTTATTTATATTAATGATGGAAGTACTAGCAGCTAGAGTCAGAACAAACCCAAACATTCAGGGAATAACCATTGGCCCGCATGACTTTAAGATTGCTCTATACGCGGACGATGTCCTTTTTACAATAACTTCCCCCTTACAGTCGATTCCTGCTACTTTGTCCGAAATCACTGAATTTGGTCGCTATTCAAATTTTAAGATAAATTTACAAAAGTCAGAAATTCTCAACATTTCCCTTCCTCAATCAGCATTTATGAATCTGTCATCTATCTGCCCCCTTCAACTCCAAACCAAAACTCTGAAATACCTAGGTATTCGGCTATCCCCGGATAAAAAAGTTTTATTTGAGAATAATTATACTCCCCTATTGCATAACATATCGAGAGACCTACAACAATGGACGTCCAAGCCCATCTCGTGGTGGGGGAGGATTCAATGTATAAAGATGACAACTCTTCCAAGGATATTGTATATTTTACAGACACTCCCTATGACCCTCCCAAAATGGTATCAGACCAGACTACAAAAACATATCAATACCTTTATATGGGGAGCGAGTAAACCCAGGATTAATAAAGAAACAATGTACAGAACTTTGGTCAATGGAGGTCTGGGTGTCCCCTGTATATCGGTATTCTTGGAAGCAGTTACGCTTCAGAGGGTCTTAGATTGGCATGGAGCGAGGGAGTCAAAGGCTTGGGTAGCAATTGACTCACACATACTGAGAGTTCCCAGGGTGGGTTCATTATGTTGGATACCGAAACATCTGCGGCCCCCACAATGTATGAACCTAGAACTACACAAACAGATGTTCGACTCCTGGGATAAAATAATAGCTAATAATCCGCATATTACGGGGATTAGATCACCCCTGTTCCCTATTCCCACTAATGCAGAGTTAATAGGGGGTTTAGATAGTGGACAACAACGCCTAACGGAATGGGGCTTCACAACACCATTAGTAGACTTTACACAGAACAAGAAAATCAAACCCAGGGAAGATATCAAAAACATCGCAAATGGGAGCTATGCGAGATGGCTCAAGTACCATCAATTGGTTCACTTTATTCACACATCCCCTCATAGAGCTGACTACCTGAGAGACTTGACAGCCTTTGAGCAATTGTGCCTCAAAGAAGAGACAACACCACACTCTCTATCACTCTCAAGAAAAATGCTGCAGACACCGCAAAACGCACGACTCCCCACATATACCACCAAATGGCACAACGATCTGAACCTAGAATTAGGAACAGAGGACTGGACAAAGATATTCAAAAATACCAAAAAATCTTCCACATCTCCACAAATAATAGAGCTCAATATTAAGGTTCTGACGCGATGGTACCTGACACCAACGAGGTTACACTCAATTTATCCAGGTACGAGTGATAGATGCTGGAGAGGGTGTGGGCATAGAGGAAGTTATTTGCATATGTGGTGCGACAGAGTTAGGCCATTGTGGGAGGGTATAGAGATACATTTCAGAAAAATTTTGACAGACAGCTTCAAACTGACACAAAACATAGCTCTACTAAATGACAAACCAAATACCACCTGTACACTGAGACTTATGCTCCTACAACTGGGATTAAACGGAGCCAAGGCCCTGATTGCGCATAAATGGAAATCGCCAGATATACCCTCTATACCAGTATGGAGATTGAAAGTCTCTAGTCTCCTGTCCTTAGAGGAATATGGCTATTTAAAAAGACATAAATTAAACACATTAGCTGATATACGCTTCATTTGGGAAGAATCACTACCGCCATCACAGAGACAATTAGTGCAATAGACGAAGTGCCGGCGGTCCCCACCTAGATACTTTATGATATAGGTAACCTGTTACTCCATTCATACATTATTTAAGGTTAAAGATAGTTAACAAAACATGTGAGATGGTAGATCTTGAGATAATTTATTTTGCACTTGTGAGCACAGGAAAATATTGTGAGAATGTTATGTATTATTTTATTTTGTTTGGTTTTATTTAAAGGTTTGTTCAATATCATCATCTGTACTGAATATAATAATGCAGACTTTGGAATACTGTACTTTGAAAATTTACCTTGACTTAATATCTGTATTGTTGTACATTCTCCAATAAACAGATGTAATAAAAAAAAAAAAAAAACTTTTAAATGCTTGCCGTGTCCTTCATTCCATTCCACGCCCGTCAGTGGCTCAGTGCATGGAAGTAATCGGCTTAATGGTAGCGGCAATGGACATAGTGCCATTTGTGCGCCTGCATCTCAGACCGCTGCAATTGTGCATGCTAGGTCAGTGGAATGGGGATTACTCAGATTTGTCCCCTCTACTAAATCTGGATCAGGAGACCAGAGATTCTCTTCTCTGGTGGCTATCTCGGGTCCATCTGTCCAAGGGTATACCCTTTCGCAGGCCAGATTGGACGATTGTAACAACAGATGCCAGCCTTCTAGGCTGGGGCGCAGTCTGGAACTCCCTGAAGGCTCAGGGATCGTGGACTCAGGAGGAGAAACTCCTCCCAATAAATATTCTGGAGTTAAGAGCAATATTCAGGGCTCTTCTAGCTTGGCCTCAGTTAGCAACACTGAGGTTCATCAGATTTCAGTCGGACAACATCACGACTGTGGCTTACATCAACCATCAAGGGGGAACCAGGAGTTCCCTAGCGATGTTAGAAGTCTCAAAGATAATTCGCTGGGCAGAGTCTCACTCTTGCCACTTGTCAGCGATCCACATCCAAGGCGTGGAGAACTGGGAGGCGGACTTTTCATCCGGGGGAGTGGGAACTCCATCCGGAGGTGTTTGCTCAACTGGTCCATCGTTGGGGCAAACCAGAACTAGATCTCATGGCGTCTCGCCAGAACGCCAAGCTTCCTCGTTACGGATCCAAGTCCAGGGACCCGGGAGCGATGCTGATAGATGCTCTAGCAGCTCCTTGGTTCTTCAACATGGCTTATGTGTTTCCACCGTTTCCTCTGCTCCCTCGACTGATTGCCAAGATCAAACAGGAAAGAGCATCAGTGATTCTGATAGCGCCTGCGTGGCCACGCAGGACCTGGTATGCAGACCTAGTGGACATGTCGTCCTGTCCACCATGGACTCTACCTCTGAGGCAAGACCTTCTAATACAAGGTCCTTTCAATCATCCAAATCTAATTTCTCTGAGACTGACTGCATGGAGATTGAACGCTTGATCCTATCAAAGCGTGGCTTCTCCGAGTCAGTTATTGATACCTTAATACAGGCACGAAAGCCTGTTACCAGGAAAATCTACCATAAGATATGGCGTAAATACCTGTATTGGTGCGAATCCAAGAGTTACTCATGGAGTAAGGTTAGGATTCCTAGGATATTGTCTTTTCTCCAAGAGGGTTTGGAAAAAGGCTTATCAGCTAGTTCTTTAAAGGGACAGATTTCTGCTCTGTCTATTCTTTTGCACAAGCGTCTGGCAGAAGTTCCAGACGTCCAGGCTTTTTGTCAGGCTTTGGCTAGGATCAAGCCTGTGTTTAAAACTGTTGCTCCTCCGTGGAGCTTAAACTTGGTTCTTAAAGTTCTTCAAGGAGTTCCGTTTGAACCCCTTCATTTGATTGATATTAAACTTTTATCTTGGAAAGTTCTGTTTTTGATGGCTATTTCCTCGGCTCGAAGAGTCTCTGAGTTATCCGCCTTACATTGTGATTCTCCTTATCTGATTTTCCATTCAGACAAGGTAGTTCTGCGTACTAAACCTGGGTTTTTACCTAAGGTAGTCTCTAACAGGAATATCAATCAAGAGATTGTTGTTCCATCATTATGTCCTAGCATAAATTATGTTTTTTTTCAGACAGACAATATAACAACTGTAGCTTATGTCAATCATCAGGGTGGAACTCAGTCCTCAAGCTATGAAAGAAGTATCTCGGATACTTGTTTGGTCGGAATACAGCTCCTGTCTAATTTCTGCGGTTCATATCCCAGGTATAGACAATTGGGAAGCGGATTACCTCAGTCGTCAGACTTTACATCCAGGGGAGTGGTCTCTCCACCCAGAGGTGTTTTCTCAAGTTGTTCAGATGTGGTGTCTTCCAGAAATAGATCTGATGGCATCTCATCTAAACAAGAAACTTCCCAGGTACCTGTCCAGGTCCAGGTATCCTCAGGCGGAAGCAGTGGATGCGTTGACACTTCCTTGGTGTTATCATCCTGCTTAAATTTTCCCGCCTCTAGTTCTTCTGCCAAGAGTGATCTCCAAAATGATCATGGAGCAATTGTTTGTGCTGCTAGTGGCTCCAGCATGGCCTCACAGGTTTTGGTATGCGGATCTTGTCCGGATGTCCAGTTGCCAACCTTGGCCACTTCCATTAAGGCCAGATTTTCTATCTCAAGGTCCATTTTTCCATCAGGATATCAAATCATTAAATTTGAAGGTATGGAAATTGAACGCTTAGTCATAGAGGTTTTTCTGACTCCTTGATTAATACTATGTTACAAGGTCGTAAATCTGTTTCTAGAAAGATTTATTATCGAGTTTGGAAGGCTATATTTAGAAAAATGTTCCCTATAGACGCCACTACATGGGACTTATGGCAAATGGTCCCTAAGGTGGAGGGAGCAGTTTCTACTTTAGCAAAGCGTACCACTATCCCGGTTGAGGATAGTTGTGCTTTTTCGGATCCAATGGATAAAAAATTAGAAGGTTACCTTAAGAAAATGTTTGTTCAACAAGGTTTTATCCTGCAGCCCCTTGCATGCATTGCGCCTGTCACTGCTGCTGCAGCATTCTGGTTTGAGTCTCTGGAAGAGGCCATTCACACAGCTCCATTGGATGAAATTATGGACAAGCTTAGATCACTTAAGCTAGCTAACTCATTTGTTTCTGATGCCATTGTACATTTGACTAAACTAACGGCTAAGAACTCCGGATTCGCCATCCAGGCGCGGAGGGCGCTATGGCTTAAATCCTGGTCAGCTGACGTGACTTCTAAATCTAAACTACTTAATATTCCTTTCAATGGGCAGACCTTTTTCGGGCCCGGCTTGAAAAAAATTATTGCTGACATTACTGGAGGTAAGGGTCATACCCTTCCTCAGGACAGGGCCAAATCAAAGGCCAAACAGTCTAATTTTCGTGCCTTTCGAAATTTCAAGGCAGGAGCAGCATCAACTTCCTCCGCTCCAAAACAGGAAGGAACTGTTGCTCGTTCCAGACAGGCCTGGAAACCTAACCAGTCCTGGAACAAGGGCAAGCAGGCTAGAAAACCTGCTACTGCCCCCAAGACAGCATGAAGGAACGGCCCCCTATCCGGAAACGGATCTAGTGGGGGGCAGACTTTCTCTCTTCGCCCAGGCGTGGGCAAGAGATGTCCAGGATCCCTGGGTGTTGGAGATCATATCTCAGGGATATCTTCTGGACTTCAAAGCTTCTCCTCCTCAAGGGAGATTTCATCTTTCAAGATTTTTTCAGAAAACCAGATAAAGAAAGAGGCATTCCTACGCTGTGTACAAGACCTCCTAGTAATGGGGGTGATCCACCCAGTTCCGCGGACGGAACAAGGACAGGGATTTTATTCAAATCTGTTTGTGGTTCCCAAGAAAGAGGGAACTTTCAGACCAATCTTGGACCTAAAGATCTTAAACAAATTCCTAAGAGTTCCATCATTCAAAATGGAAACTATTCGGACCATCCTACCCATGATCCAAGAGGGTCAGTACATGACCACAGTGGACTTAAAGGATGCCTACCTTCACATACCAATTCACAAAGATCATCATCAGTTCCTAAGATTTGCCTTTCTAGACAGGCATTACCAATTTGTAGCTCTTCCCTTCGGATTGGCTACGGCCCCGAGAATCTTTACAAAGGTTCTGGGCTCACTTCTGGCGGTTCTAAGACCGCAAGGCATAGCGGTGGCTCCGTATCTAGACGACATCCTGATACAGGCGTCAAGCTTTCAAATTGCCAAGTCTCATACAGGGATAGTTCTGGCATTTCTGAGGTCGCATGGGTGGAAGGTGAACGTGGAAAAGAGTTCTCTATCACCACTCACAAGGGTCTCCTTCCTAGGGACTCTGATAGATTCTGTAGAAATGAAAATTTACCTGACGGAGGCCAGGTTATCAAAACTTTTAAATGCTTGCCGTGTCCTTCATTCCATTCCACGCCCGTCAGTGGCTCAGTGCATGGAAGTAATCGGCTTAATGGTAGCGGCAATGGACATAGTGCCATTTGTGCGCCTGCATCTCAGACCGCTGCAATTGTGCATGCTAGGTCAGTGGAATGGGGATTACTCAGATTTGTCCCCTCTACTAAATCTGGATCAGGAGACCAGAGATTCTCTTCTCTGGTGGCTATCTCGGGTCCATCTGTCCAAGGGTATACCCTTTCGCAGGCCAGATTGGACGATTGTAACAACAGATGCCAGCCTTCTAGGCTGGGGCGCAGTCTGGAACTCCCTGAAGGCTCAGGGATCGTGGACTCAGGAGGAGAAACTCCTCCCAATAAATATTCTGGAGTTAAGAGCAATATTCAGGGCTCTTCTAGCTTGGCCTCAGTTAGCAACACTGAGGTTCATCAGATTTCAGTCGGACAACATCACGACTGTGGCTTACATCAACCATCAAGGGGGAACCAGGAGTTCCCTAGCGATGTTAGAAGTCTCAAAGATAATTCGCTGGGCAGAGTCTCACTCTTGCCACTTGTCAGCGATCCACATCCCAGGCGTGGAGAACTGGGAGGCGGATTTCCTAAGTCGTCAGACTTTTCATCCGGGGGAGTGGGAACTCCATCCGGAGGTGTTTGCTCAACTGGTCCATCGTTGGGGCAAACCAGAACTGGATCTCATGGCGTCTCGCCAGAACGCCAAGCTTCCTCGTTACGGATCCAAGTCCAGGGACCCGGGAGCGACGCTGATAGATGCTCTAGCAGCTCCTTGGTTCTTCAACATGGCTTATGTGTTTCCACCGTTTCCTCTGCTCCCTCGACTGATTGCCAAGATCAAACAGGAAAGAGCATCAGTGATTCTGATAGCTGCAGACCTAGTGGACATGTCGTCCTGTCCACCATGGACTCTACCTCTGAGGCAAGACCTTCTAATACAAGGTCCTTTCAATCATCCAAATCTAATTTCTCTGAGACTGACTGCATGGAGATTGAACGCTTGATCCTATCAAAGCGTGGCTTCTCCGAGTCAGTTATTGATACCTTAATACAGGCACGAAAGCCTGTTACCAGGAAAATCTACCATAAGATATGGCGTAAATACCTGTATTGGTGCGAATCCAAGAGTTACTCATGGAGTAAGGTTAGGATTCCTAGGATATTGTCTTTTCTCCAAGAGGGTTTGGAAAAAGGCTTATCAGCTCGTTCTTTAAAGGGACAGATTTCTGCTCTGTCTATTCTTTTGCACAAGCGTCTGGCAGAAGTTCCAGACGTCCAGGCTTTTTGTCAGGCTTTGGCTAGGATCAAGCCTGTGTTTAAAACTGTTGCTCCTCCGTGGAGCTTAAAATTGGTTCTTAAAGTTCTTCAAGGAGTTCCGTTTGAACCCCTTCATTCGATTGATATTAAACTTTTATCTTGGAAAGTTCTGTTTTTGATGGCTATTTCCTCGGCTCGAAGAGTCTCGGAGTTATCCGCCTTACATTGTGATTCTCCTTATCTGATTTTCCATTCAGACAAGGTAGTTCTGCGTACTAAACCTGGGTTTTTACCTACGGTAGTCTCTAACAGGAATATCAATCAAGAGATTGTTGTTCCATCATTATGTCCTAATCCTTCTTCAAAGAAGGAACGACTTTTGCATAATCTGGACGTAGTCCGTGCCCTGAAATTCTATTTACAGGCAACTAAAGATTTTCGTCAAACTTCTTCCCTGTTTGTCGTTTACTCTGGACAGAGGAGAGGTCAAAAAGCTTCGGCAACCTCTCTCTCCTTTTGGCTTCGTAGCATAATACGTTTAGCCTATGAGACTGCTGGACAGCAGCCCACTGAAAGAATTACAGCTCATTCCACTAGATCTGTGGCTTCCACCTGGGCCTTTAAGAATGAGGCCTCTGTTGAACAGATTTGCAAGGCTGCGACTTGGTCTTCGCTTCACACCTTTTCAAAATTTTACAAATTTGACACTTTTGCTTCTTCGGAGGCTGTTTTTGGGAGAAAGGTTCTACAGGCAGTGGTTCCTTCCGTTTTAAGTTCCTGCCTTGTCCCTCCCATCATCCGTGTACTTTAGCTTTGGTATTGGTATCCCATAAGTAATGGATGACCCGTGGACTGAATACACTTAACAAGAGAAAACATAATTTATGCTTACCTGATAAATTTATTTCTCTTGTAGTGTATCCAGTCCACGGCCCGCCCTGTCTTTTTTAAGGCAGATCTAAATTTTAATTAAAACTCCAGTCACCACTGCACCCTATGGTTTCTCCTTTCTCGTCTTGTTTCGGTCGAATGACTGGATATGACATGTGAGGGGAGGAGCTATATAGCAGCTCTGCTTTGGGTGATCCTCTTGCAACTTCCTGTTGGGAAGGGAATATATCCCATAAGTAATGGATGACCCGTGGACTGAATACACTACAAGAGAAATAAATTTATCAGGTAAGCATAAATTATGTTTTTTTTCAGACAGACAATATAACAACTGTAGCTTATGTCAATCATCAGGGTGGAACTCAGTCCTCAAGCTATGAAAGAAGTATCTCGGATACTTGTTTGGTCGGAATACAGCTCCTGTCTAATTTCTGCGGTTCATATCCCAGGTATAGACAATTGGGAAGCGGATTACCTCAGTCGTCAGACTTTACATCCAGGGGAGTGGTCTCTCCACCCAGAGGTGTTTTCTCAAGTTGTTCAGATGTGGTGTCTTCCAGAAATAGATCTGATGGCATCTCATCTAAACAAGAAACTTCCCAGGTACCTGTCCAGGTCCAGGTATCCTCAGGCGGAAGCAGTGGATGCGTTGACACTTCCTTGGTGTTATCATCCTGCTTAAATTTTCCCGCCTCTAGTTCTTCTGCCAAGAGTGATCTCCAAAATGATCATGGAGCAATTGTTTGTGCTGCTAGTGGCTCCAGCATGGCCTCACAGGTTTTGGTATGCGGATCTTGTCCGGATGTCCAGTTGCCAACCTTGGCCACTTCCATTAAGGCCAGATTTTCTATCTCAAGGTCCATTTTTCCATCAGGATATCAAATCATTAAATTTGAAGGTATGGAAATTGAACACTTAGTCATAGAGGTTTTTCTGACTCCTTGATTAATACTATGTTACAAGGTCGTAAATCTGTTTCTAGAAAGATTTATTATCGAGTTTGGAAGACTTACATTTCATGGTGTTCTCATAAATTTTCTTGGCATTCTTTTACAATTCCTAGAATTTTACAGTTTCTTGGGATGGTTTGGATAAAGGTTTGTCTGCAAGTTCCTTGAAAGGACAAATATTGGCTCTTTCTGTTTTATTCCACAGAAAAAATTGCTAAGCTTCCTGATATTCATTGTTTTGTACAGGCTTTGGTTCGTATCAAGACTGTCATTGAATCAATCTCTCCTCCTTGGAGTGTTAATTTGGTTTACAAGCTTTACAAGCTCCTCCATTTGAGCCTATGCATTTTTTGGACATTGAACTACTTTCTTGGAAAGTGTTGTTCCTTTTGGCCATCTCTTCTGCTAGAAGAGTTTCTGAATTATCTGCTCTCTCTTGTGAGTCTCCTTTTCTGATTTTTCATCAGGATAAGGCAGTTTTGCAGACTTTATTTAAACTCTTACCTAAGGTTGTGAATTTTAACAACATTAATAGAGAAATTGTTGTCACTTCTTTGTGTCCTAATCCTAAGAATTCTTTGGAGAGATCTTTACATTCTTTGGATGTGGTGAGAGCTCTGAAATATTTGTTAGCTTTTCTGGTTCCTGGAAAGATCTGAAGGTTTCTGCCATTTCCTTGGCTTCGTGGTTAAAGCTTTTGATTCATCAAGCTTATTTGGAGTCAGGTCAAGCCCCGCCATTTACTAAATTCTATCATTTTGATGCATTTGCTTCTTCGGAAGCAGTTTTTGGTAGAAAAGTTCTTCAGGCAGCTGTTTCAGTTTGATTCTTCTGCTTCTAATTTAATTTTTTCTTTTCAAATTATGAGACTAAACTTATGATTTGGGTTGTGGATTAAATTTTTTCAGCGGAAAATCGCTGTTTTGATTTTTATCCCTCCCTCTCTAGTGACTCTTGCATGGAGTTCCACATCTTGGGTATTGCTATCCCATACGTCACTAGCTAATGGACTCTTGCCAATTACATGAAAGAAAACATAATTTATGTAAGAACTTACCTGATAAATTAATTTCTTTCATATTGGCAAGAGTCCATGAGGCCCACCCTTTTTATGGTGGTTATGATTTTTTTGTATAAAGCACAATTATTCCAAATTCCTTTTGTAGATGCTTTTTACTCCTTTCTTATCACCCCACTACTTGGCTATTTGTTAAACTGAATTGTGGGTGTAGTGAGGGGTGTATTTATAGGCATTTTGAGGTTTGGGAAACTTTGCCCCTCCTGGTAGGATTGTATATCCCATACGGCACTAGCTCATGGACTCTTGCCAATATGAAAGAAATGAATTTATCAGGTAAGTTCTTACATATATTATGTTTTTAAATCCCTCCCTTTGTTATTACTTGGACTCCACAGCTTGGGTATTTGTTTCCAGTAGTAATGGATTGTGGACTCTCACCACCTGTATCAATATTATGTACTAAAATATTAACAAAAAATAGACATTTATTTATTTTACCATTTTCAGCTATCTCACATTCCATGAAACATGAATATAATGTATATTCTGAATCTGCTGGGTCTGCTAAAAAAAAAAATCAATATGTTATGTGGGGCACTCACTAAAATATGTCTTACAATAGTGTTAAAATGTAAGCACAAAAAAAACAAAAAACTTAAACCTGCTTTGTAGGGGTTATTTACTTTTGAGTGTTACTAATCCTGCATTCTTTATTTCTGTGTGTCTGCATAAATCTCAGATTGACTTTTTTTTTTAGTCACCAGTTAATTCCTCACTTTCCATGTCCCTGGAGCTGGTAGTGTTGGGGTTAAGAAAATTCTGCACTAAATACTGTGAACAAGTTTCTCATCTCAGCACATGCACCGTGTTCCTGGTGCCTTGTGCTTGGGATAAAGGGTAAATATTATGGAAGTTCTATTGTAATTGATCATCAAAAAGTCGCTGGTATGGAGAGAAATCACACAAATTCTTTGGTGGCTTTTTGAGCATTAGATTCTCATTATGAAGGAGATTTTGTGCAAAAATGTTGTAATTGTTGTATTACTAACCCTAGCTAAAAGTATAGATAAAGGTTGAAGCTTCTAAGCGAAAGAAAGACAAGGAGCCAATCAGGAGTGACACTTTCAAGTAGCCGCTACTCTTCATTCGTGTTCTTCTTGGTAGTTGGAATGCTTGCAGTTCCCAAGCAGAACTTACCTATATTACTATACCTATATTTTCTGTGGTAAACACATAGCTAGTATCAGTAAAGCAAAATGCTCCAGTGATTTTGCTTTTAGAATGTCCCTTTGATTGAAACTAACAGACTTCAAAAATCTGATTTTTTTTTTAAACAACTTTGAACCTGTTGTGAATAACATGCTATAGTAAAGAAGTGCTGATGTTTGTGTTATACATATGCAATAGATGTGCTCAATTATACATGGCTAATATGTCAGTAAGAATTAGTTCCAAGTTCTTTTGTTGTTCACAAAGTGTCTAAGGGTTTGAAAACTCAGCTTCTCATTAGGTTACACTGCACTGAGCAACACTGTACTAGCTGCATGCACAGAGGTGAGCGAAAGGACAAAGGAAGGAGCAGCTGCCAAGAGAAATCGTGCTGTGCCCATAGAAGGTGAATGCAAAAAGAGTAATGATTTCTAGCTGAATGGCACAGAGAAAATACTTGTTGTGGCAGGCACTCTGACTGTGAGCAGCAGAGTATGGTCACTAATGGCCTCATAGGACAAAAGAGGGTGAGACCTTCAGGCAGTAACCAGCGTCCTTGTTACAGTAGACTTTGTGCCAATAAAGAACGGTTTGTGACAACTTAATTTTTTTTTTCTCTCTCCAGGATTCCTGCCCTGATCCTCATATTCATTCCTGGACTGCACATCCCTCCTTTCAGATACTCCCTGCCTCTTCACAAATACTACTCTTCCCCTCTGCTACTAATGCTACTAAGCCACAGCCTCCTTGTAACAAGGACACGAAGTACCTGCCAATCTTGAATTCCTACACCAAGATTGCACCACAGCCATCTGTGCTTTCTCCTAAACTGCCAGTTCCCAGCAAAAAAGAGCAACGCCAGACAAAGAGACCATGTCCTGAAGCTTCAGGTTCAGATTCCTCCAAGGCCTCAGAGGCAAGAGTCCGGTTTGGTGAGATACAAAGAGACACAATAGCAGATTTTAAGGCAACAGCTGGTTCTTGTAACGATAATGTTTCTATCCAAGATAATGTTAATAGAGACTCAAAGGTGGTATCCTATATTAATAACCCACAACTCATGCCAAAAGAGCAGCCGGTTGTCCTGGCAGAGAAACGGAGTAAAACTCGTCGCTTCCAGAACACTCTAGATGTTCTACATAGCTCTGGTCTGCTAGGCATTGCTATGAAGACTAAAGAGCTGGCACGGCTCAATCAAGCTACTCAATACCAGCTTGAGAGGCTGCAGGAACAAGTACAGCTCTATGTAAAGGCTGTCGGAAGCAACCATCCTCAGGACTGGCAGAAACTCCAAGACTCTCTCGCAGGGGCAGAGCAGGGAACCACAGCTGATCCAACATTCAAAGAAATGTGAAGCTAATCCCTCTGCCTACATTTGTATCACTAATGTAGAAACTATACATTAACGTGTAGCTAAATGATCATTGAATCATTGGACATACTACAGAGAAGAGGGATAAATGTCATTGGTGTTACCGAGCAGGAACAAGTGACATTAGCAGGAAATGGAGATGTAAACGTAGGTAAGAGAATGTATTAAAGATGGGAAAGAGCTTATTAAAGATATATGGTTGGAGCCATGAGGATACAGAAAAAAAAAATTGAGTCATGACCAAGTGATATGGAATAACAAGATAGTATCAACTGCAGCAGAGAAGTTAGGAGATTTAATTAGCAGGTATGAAACTAAGCATGTAGGAGAAAACACGATAATGTAAACAGAACTCTCAGCAATATATAAAATGTTTGTGCATGTTTATATACACTCAGAGGGTAATGGCAGCTTAGCATTTGAAGCCCAAAAGTACAAATAGATTCTTCTTTTTTTTTTCTTCTGAGCGAAATACTTTTTATTGGTTTTATAACAGATAACAGGGTATGAACAATCATATAACAACTTAAAAATGATTTGTATGACAAAAGCAATATCTAAAAAGAAAGGGAGGAAAATGCATAATAGTCTGTTTAGAATACAGGAATTCATGTATGGAAAAGATAAAAAAAGTCAGAGCTCATGTATCGACCAAAGAAGACGCAGCATACATCAGAATAAGGCATAATATGACGGTATATTGAGTAACATGAAAACTGATTAATGTTTCTATCACTATTTAAAATGTAGAAATAAAAGTATTTGAATTGTTTCTATATTTATTTATTTTGCCCTTTTAATGCGAGTTATTCACTAAGGCGTACAGCAAAGTTCAGAGCATCATCTAAGGAGCTGCCTTGGGAATTCGGCTGAAAGAACTGCAAGATTATTACATTTCTGGTTCATTAGAGCAGTTTTATTATTTTTTAGCAAGAGTCCTTTGCAAACTGTATTTAACCTGGCTAAAGAACCACTCTGGGGCAACAACACATAGCAGCTCCTGAAATAGCCAGTAATTGGCATCTACATGTGTATGCCACACCTAATTGGTTCACCTCTTAGTAAAGCGCAGTTGGTGGAACCTTTGCATAGTCTGCATTGGGACAAAACGTAGCACTTTTATCAGCACTATACAAATGTTTTTGAACTCTGGTATAGAATTGTGATATGAAACAAAACAATAGAAGTTCTACATTTAGCAAATAACTGAAGTTTTGAGTGGAAGCGGTCAGTCTGACATGGTATTTACATGCTGGGATGTTTACTTCTGGCATTTATTAGGCAGCATTTCGTCTTGCCACAATAGTCTAAGAACAATGTGATTCCTGATTTAAAGGGACAGGAAACCCCAACATTTTCTTTCATGATTTGGATAGAACATACAATTTCAAAAAACTTTCTAATTTACTTGTATTATCAAATTTGTGTCGTTATGGTGTTATCCTTTTGCTAAAGAAACAGCATTGCATTACTGGTAGCTAGCTGAACACTTATAGTTAGTCAATCACAAAAGAGACACGTGTGCAGGCACAAATCAGCAACTAGCTCTCACTAGTCTAGTGTACGATATGTGCATATTCTTTTTCAACAAGGGATACCAAGAGAACAAAGCACATTTTGACTTTCCTATTCCTTTAACATGCATTTCAAACAGGGGTGACCACACTTTTCAAATTAGGGGCAACACTGGCATTTTGCTTTCCAGGGCCAGTGAAAAACTGGAAATTCTTCAGATATAGGGGAAAGTATAAACAACGTTTTAATTGTGCTATGCTTTAAAAAGATGCTGTGCATTTTATACTAGTATCACAATCCTGGAACTAACCTTTTCATTTACTCACACTAACCCTATATTCTGTAGAACTGCCTGGGAGTGGTGCTTGTATGGAGTTGCAATCATTATTGCAACATCCCTAAGTCTGAAAGGGGCATTAAACACTTTGTGATGGTAATATAAAATAAATTATGTGTGTGTATGTATATGTGTATATATATATATATATATACACACATATATATGTGTGTGTATGTATGTATAATATATATATATATATACACAAAACACGGAAGGGAACTGCACTCTCATACCGGACCGGGTACACATCCCATGACCCTGCAACATGCTCAGACCTGGGTGCCACTGACACTCACAGGTAGCTGTGCTGTCCCCAGTGCCACAAGCAGTTAATCCCAGACAGGTCTGGGTGCAAGAACCATAGGGAAAATTACAAAACAAATTAATACAACACACAGAGAAAACCCAGCACTCACTTACAAGCTCTCAGCTAAGATTTAAAAGCAAAAGACCTGTCTGGGGTTAACTGCTTGTGGCACTGGGGACAGCACAGCTTCCTGTGAGTGCCAGTGGCACCCAGGGCTGAGCATGTTGCAGGGTCATGGGATGTGTACCCGGTCCGGTATGAGAGTGCAGTTCCCTTCCGTGTTTTGTATATGTCTAGGGTGGTTATATATTCCTGTGCACCCTTCCCTTGTTCCCAGTTTGTTTGGATTTGAAAGCTTGCATTGTGTGGCTGTTTTAGTGTCCCAGGTATTGGAAAGGACCTTGACGAGGTACCTGGGCTTGTCCCATTTGGCCAGATGCGGTAACTAACCTTTCCATTTTTGCTTTTAAATCTTAGCTGAGAGCTTGCAAGTGCTGGGTTTTCTCTGTGTGTTGTATATGTGTATGTATATATATATATATATATATATGCAATATACTTTCATTATTTATTTTGTCTCTTTTTCCTGCAATTCCATTCTAAAATTGTGAGTTTTTCAGTTCCTGTTAGAAATGGAAGTGCAGAACACTGTTATATTCTACACAGCCATTGGCTGCTCACTAGTGACCCATTTGTAACATTCCCGAATTAGCCACAGCCGAGAAGGTAACCTAAGTTACAACTAGGGGCGGGCAGACCGTGCAGTGGCCCGGGGAGCACTTTAAAAAAAATAAAAAAAAAGAATGGCAGTGCTTGCTTGATAAACTACTGGTATAGCAAATGTTAAAATACACAGATCGCAAGCATATACATTTAATAAATAAATATATATATATATATATTTGAAAGGAAGCTGATATGTTAATTGGCTGTATTGGATATCAAACATACTAATGGAGCAACAAGATCACAACGGCGGTGTGTTAAGACCAGATAACTTCTTAGAGCTAAAACAAAGTAAAAAGGAGAGGAATCACCCTGAGGAAAGCAGTCTCCTATCTCACTGATCTGTGTCACTAAAGAGGTGATGTTTTATGTATATGACAAATTATACATGGTCTTTACATAATGATATGTACATATTTTTTAGTTTTACTGAGCTAATTATAAAAGGTGCTTTAAAAAACTTGGGTTTCCACATACTAAGGAACAGGTTTTCTGTTAAGGACTGTTGAATAAAAAAAAATATCTTTTTTGACATGCTTTTTTTAAAAATGTATTTACTTATTGTTTAATAAAGGTTAAAGTTGCAGTATACACTCATTTTCATATAACTGCATGTAATAGACACTACTATAAAGAATAGGATGCACAGATACTGATATAAAAATCCAGTATAAAACTTTAAAAACTTACTTAGAAGCTCTTAGTTTAGCTCTGTTGAAAAGGTAGTTGGAAAGCCCACTGCAAGTGGGAAATAAGACACTCCCCCTCCCCCTTCTTTTGCATATGAAAAGACCCTTTACATAAACAGGAGCAAGCTGGAGTAGGTATCTGACGGTATTCTCATAAAACTTTGGGGCTTGGTTTGGAGTCTGAAAATCAGAGCAATGTTATTTAAAAATAAGCAAAACTATACATTTAAAAAAACTAAAAAAAAACTTTATGAGCTATATAAATAGATCATCTACAAAACATTTATGCAAAGAAAAAATAAGTGTAAAATGTCCCTTTAATAGTGATGAGTGCATGTATGTGTCATTTACTTCATAATGACAATGGCAAGTTTTCACAAACTGACATGTGAGTGCTTGTGTCTGCTATTACTGCCTGAGTGTGTGTGTGTGCCTAGCTATCCCTGCCTGTGTGTGTGTGTGTCTGCTATTACTGCCTGAGTGTGTGTATGCCTATCTATCCCTGCCTGTGTGTATCTGCCTATTACTGTCTGAGTGTATGTATGCCTATCTATCCCTGCCTGTGTGTGTGCGCGCCTATCTATCCCTGCCTGTGTGTGCATGTCTCTGTCTATTACTGCCTGTGTGTGCATGTCTCTGTCTATTACTGCCTGTGATTGCATGTCTCTGTCTATTACTGTCTGTGAGCGCATGTCTCTGTCTATTACTGCCTGTGTGTGCATGTCTCTGTCTATTACTGTCTGTGAGTGCATGTCTCTGTCTATTACTGCCTGTGTGTGCATGTCCCTGTCTATTACTGTCTGTGTGTGAATGTCTCTGTCTATTACTGCCTGTATGTGCATGTCTCTGTCTATTACTGCCTGTGAGTGCATGTCTCTGTCTATTACTGCCTGTGAGTGCATATCTCTGTCTATTACTGCCTGTGAGTGCATGTCTCTGTCTATTACTGTCTGTGAGTGCATATCTCTGTCTATTACTGCCTATGTGTATAATATATTTGAAAAATAAACAGCTATTACAGTTCTTTATCAAATTATTTATGTGCAAAAATCTCATAGACTTTAATAGTGAATTTATGTAAAAAAAATTGTTGTAACTTTTCTAAATAATTGTAATAGATCCCTAAATATGTTACAAATACACCCAGTGACATATTGCAATCCTTTAGAAAATCTTACCTGATTACTTTAAAGTATATTGGACGTAGATATATTTCTCCAACATAGGTGTGTCCGGTCCACGGCGTCATCCTTACTTGTGGGATATTCTCTTCCCCAACAGGAAATGGCAAAGAGCCCAGCAAAACTGGTCACATGATCCCTCCTAGGCTCCGCCTACCCCAGTCATTCTCTTTGCCGTTGTACAGGCAACATCTCCACGGAGATGGCTTAGAGTTTTTTAGTGTTTAACTGTAGTTTTTATTATTCAATCAAGAGTTTGTTATTTTAAAATAGTGCTGGTATGTACTATTTACTCAGAAACAGAAAAGAGATGAAGATTTCTGTTTGTATGAGGAAAATGATTTTAGCAACCGTTACTAAAATCCATGGCTGTTCCACACAGGACTGTTGAGAGGAATTAACTTCAGTTGGGGGAACAGTGAGCAGTCTCTTGCTGCTTGAGGTATGACACATTCTAACAAGACGATGTAATGCTGGAAGCTGTCATTTTCCCTATGGGATCCGGTAAGCCATGTTTATTAAGATAGTAAATAAGGGCTTCACAAGGGCTTATTAAGACTGTAGACTTTTTCTGGGCTAAATCGATTCATTATTAACACATATTTAGCCTTGAGGAATCATTTAATCTGGGTATTTTGATAAGATTATATCGGCAGGCACTTTTTTAGACACCTTATTCTTTAGGGGCTTTCCCAAATCATAGGCAGAGCCTCATTTTCGCGCCGGTGTTGCGCACTTGTTTTTGAGAGGCATGACATGCAGTCGCATGTGTGAGGAGCTCTGATACATAGAAAAGACTTTCTGAAGGCGTCATTTGGTATCGTATTCCCCTTTGGGCTTGGTTGGGTCTCAGCAAAGCAGATACCAGGGACTGTAAAGGGGTTAAAGTTAAAAACGGCTCCGGTTCCGTTATTTTAAGGGTTAAAGCTTCCAAATTTGGTGTGCAATACTTTTAAGGCTTTAAGACACTGTGGTGAAATTTTGGTGAATTTTGAACAATTCCTTCATATTTTTTCGCAATTGCAGTAATAAAGTGTGTTCAGTTTAAAATTTAAAGTGACAGTAACGGTTTTATTTTAAAACGTTTTTTGTACTTTGTTATCAAGTTTATGCCTGTTTAACATGTCTGAACTACCAGATAGACTGTGTTCTGAATGTGGGGAAGCCAGAGTTCCTTCTCATTTAAATAAATGTGATTTATGTGACAATGACAATGATGCCCAAGATGATTCCTCAAGTGAGGGGAGTAAGCATGGTACTGCATCATTCCCTCCTTCGTCTACACGAGTCTTGCCCACTCAGGAGGCCCCTAGTACATCTAGCGCGCCAATACTCCTTACTATGCAACAATTAACGGCTGTAATGGATAATTCTGTCAAAAACATTTTAGCCAAAATGCACACTTATCAGCGTAAGCGCGACTGCTCTGTTTTAGATACTGAAGAGCATGACGACGCTGATAATAATGGTTCTGAAGGGCCCCTAAACCAGTCTGATGGGGCCAGGGAGGTTTTGTCTGAGGGAGAAATTACAGATTCAGGGAACATTTCTCAACAAGCTGAACCTGATGTGATTACGTTTAAATTTAAGTTGGAACATCTCCGCGCTCTGCTTAAGGAGGTATTATCCACTCTGGATGATTGTGACAATTTGGTCATCCCAGAGAAGCTATGTAAAATGGACAAGTTCCTAGAGGTCCCGGGGCTCCCAGAAGCTTTTCCTATACCCAAGCGGGTGGCGGACATTGTAAATAAAGAATGGGAAAGGCCCGGTATTCCTTTCGTCCCTCCCCCCATATTTAAAAAATTGTTTCCTATGGTCGACCCCAGAAAGGACTTATGGCAGACAGTCCCCAAGGTCGAGGGAGCGGTTTCCACTTTAAACAAACGCACCACTATACCCATAGAAGATAGTTGTGCTTTCAAAGATCCTATGGATAAAAAATTAGAAGGTTTACTTAAAAAGATGTTTGTTCAGCAGGGTTACCTTCTACAACCAATTTCATGCATTGTCCCTGTCGCTACAGCCGCATGTTTCTGGTTCGATGAGCTGGTAAAGGCGGTCGATAGTGATTCTCCTCCTTATGAGGAGATTATGGACAGAATCAATGCTCTCAAATTGGCTAATTCTTTCACCCTAGACGCCACTTTGCAATTGGCTAGGTTAGCGGCTAAGAATTCTGGGTTTGCTATTGTGGCGCGCAGAGCGCTTTGGTTGAAATCTTGGTCAGCTGATGCGTCTTCCAAGAACAAGCTACTTAACATTCCTTTCAAGGGGAAAACGCTGTTTGGCCCTGACTTGAAAGAGATTATCTCTGATATCACTGGGGGTAAGGGCCATGCCCTTCCTCAGGATCGGCCTTTCAAGGCCAAAAATAAACCTAATTTTCGTCCCTTTCGTAGAAACGGACCAGCCCAAAGTGCTACGTCCTCTAAGCAAGAGGGTAATACTTCTCAAGCCAAGCAAGCTTGGAGACCAATGCAAGGCTGGAACAAGGGAAAGCAGGCCAAGAAACCTGCCACTGCTACCAAGACAGCATGAAAGGTTGGCCCCCGATCCGGGACCGGATCTGGTGGGGGGCAGACTCTCTCTCTTCGCTCAGGCTTGGGCAAGAGATGTTCTGGATCCTTGGACACTAGAAATAGTCTCCCAAGGTTATCTTCTGGAATTCAAGGGGCTTCCCCCAAGGGGGAGGTTCCACAGGTCTCAGTTGTCTTCAGACCACATAAAAAGACAGGCATTCTTACATTGTGTAGAAGACCTGTTAACAATGGGAGTGATTCATCCTGTTCCATTAGGAGAACAAGGGATGGGGTTCTACTCCAATCTGTTCATAGTTCCCAAAAAAGAGGGAACGTTCAGACCAATCTTAGATCTCAAGATCTTAAACAAGTTTCTCAAGGTTCCATCGTTCAAGATGGAAACCATTCGAACAATTCTTCCTTCCATCCAGGAAGGTCAATTCATGACCACGGTGGATTTAAAGGATGCGTATCTACATATTCCTATCCACAAGGAACATCATCGGTTCCTAAGGTTCGCATTCCTGGACAAGCATTACCAGTTCGTGGCGCTTCCTTTCGGATTAGCCACTGCTCCAAGGATTTTCACAAAGGTACTAGGGTCCCTTCTAGCTGTGCTAAGACCAAGGGGCATTGCTGTAGTACCTTACTTGGACGACATTCTCACACGGACATCGTCCTGGCCTTTCTCAGATCTCACGGATGGAAAGTGAACGTGGAAAAGAGTTCTCTATCTCCGTCGACAAGGGTTCCCTTCTTGGGAACAATAATAGACTCCTTAGAAATGAGGATTTTTCTGACAGAGGCCAGAAAAACAAGACTTCTAGACTCTTGTCGGATACTTCATTCCGTTCCTCTTCCTTCCATAGCGCAGTACATGGAAGTGATAGGTTTGATGGTAGCGGCAATGGACATAGTTCCTTTTGCGCGCATTCATCTAAGACCATTACAACTGTGCATGCTCAGTCAGTGGAATGGGGACTATACAGACTTGTCTCCGAGGATACAAGTAAATCAGAGGACCAGAGACTCACTCCGTTGGTGGCTGTCCCTGGACAACCTGTCACAAGGGATGACCTTCCGCAGACCAGAGTGGGTCATTGTCACGACCGACGCCAGTCTGATGGGCTGGGGCGCGGTCTGGGGATCCCTGAAAGCTCAGGGTCTTTGGTCTCGGGAAGAATCTCTTCTACCGATAAATATTCTGGAACTGAGAGCGATATTCAATGCTCTCAAGGCTTGGCCTCAGCTAGCGAGGGCCAAGTTCATACGGTTTCAATCAGACAACATGACAACTGTTGCGTACATCAACCATCAGGGGGGAACAAGGAGTTCCCTGGCGATGGAAGAAGTGACCAAAATCATTCAATGGGCGGAGTCTCACTCCTGCCACCTGTCTGCAATCCACATCCCAGGAGTGGAAAATTGGGAAGCGGATTTTCTGAGTCGTCAGACATTGCATCCGGGGGAGTGGGAACTCCATCCGGAAATCTTTGTCCAAATCACTCAACTGTGGGGCATTCCAGACATGGATCTGATGGCCTCTGGTCAGAACTTCAAAGTTCCTTGCTACGGGTCCAGATCCAGGGATCCCAAGGCGGCTCTAGTGGATGCACTAGTAGCACCTTGGACCTTCAAACTAGCTTATGTATTCCCGCCGTTTCCTCTCATCCCCAGGCTGGTAGCCAGGATCAATCAGGAGAGGGCGTCTGTGATCTTGATAGCTCCTGCGTGGCCACGCAGGACTTGGTATGCAGATCTGGTGAATATGTCATCGGCTCCACCATGGAAGCTACCTTTGAGACGAGACCTTCTTGTTCAAGGTCCGTTCGAACATCCGAATCTGGTCTCACTCCAGCTGACTGCTTGGAGATTGAACGCTTGATCTTATCGAAGCGAGGGTTCTCAGATTCTGTTATCGATACTCTTGTTCAGGCCAGAAAGCCTGTAACTAGAAAGATTTACCACAAAATTTGGAAAAAATATATCTGTTGGTGTGAATCTAAAGGATTCCCTTGGGACAAGGTTAAGATTCCTAAGATTCTATCCTTCCTTCAAGAAGGATTGGAAAAAGGATTATCTGCAAGTTCCCTGAAGGGACAGATTTCTGCCTTGTCTGTGTTACTTCACAAAAAGCTGGCAGCTGTGCCAGATGTTCAAGCCTTTGTTCAGGCTCTGGTTAGAATCAAGCCTGTTTACAAACCTTTGACTCCTCCTTGGAGTCTCAACTTAGTTCTTTCAGTTCTTCAGGGGGTTCCGTTTGAACCCTTACATTCCGTTGATATTAAGTTATTATCTTGGAAAGTTTTGTTTTTGGTTGCAATTTCTTCTGCTAGAAGAGTTTCAGAATTATCTGCTCTGCAGTGTTCTCCTCCTTATCTGGTGTTCCATGCAGATAAGGTGGTTTTACGTACTAAACCTGGTTTTCTTCCAAAAGTTGTTTCTAACAAAAACATTAACCAGGAGATTATCGTACCTTCTCTGTGCCCGAAACCAGTTTCAAAGAAGGAACGTTTGTTGCACAATTTGGATGTTGTTCGCGCTCTAAAATTCTATTTAGACGCTACAAAGGATTTTAGACAAACATCTTTCTTGTTTGTTGTTTATTCCGGTAAAAGGAGAGGTCAAAAAGCAACTTCTTCCTCTCTCTCTTTTTGGATTAAAAGCATCATCAGATTGGCTTACGAGACTGCCGGACGGCAGCCTCCCGAAAGAATCACAGCTCATTCCACTAGGGCTGTGGCTTCCACATGGGCCTTCAAGAACGAGGCTTCTGTTGATCAGATATGTAGGGCAGCGACTTGGTCTTCACTGCACACTTTTACCAAATTTTACAAGTTTGATACTTTTGCTTCTTCTGAGGCTATTTTTGGGAGAAAGGTTTTGCAAGCCGTGGTGCCTTCCATCTAGGTGACCTGATTTGCTCCCTCCCATCATCCGTGTCCTAAAGCTTTGGTATTGGTTCCCACAAGTAAGGATGACGCCGTGGACCGGACACACCTATGTTGGAGAAAACAGAATTTATGTTTACCTGATAAATTACTTTCTCCAACGGTGTGTCCGGTCCACGGCCCGCCCTGGTTTTTTAATCAGGTCTGATAATTTATTTTCTTTAACTACAGTCACCACGGTATCATATGGTTTCTCCTATGCAAATATTCCTCCTTAACGTCGGTCGAATGACTGGGGTAGGCGGAGCCTAGGAGGGATCATGTGACCAGTTTTGCTGGGCTCTTTGCCATTTCCTGTTGGGGAAGAGAATATCCCACAAGTAAGGATGACGCCGTGGACCGGACACACCGTTGGAGAAAGTAATTTATCAGGTAAACATAAATTCTGTTTTTGGATAAGAATTTAAAGGGATTGATATGCATTAAACAAATAAATATGCGTAGCTATGAGAAAAGTATAAATATAATGGCAATTAGTAAAAGATATAAAGATATTTTTGGATAATATCAATATATTTAGAAAAAACATTGTAGTAGAAAAAGGACATATTTAAAGGGATAGGAAAGTCAAAATTAAACTTTCATAATTCAGGATCAAAAAATGTTAAGACAATTCTATTATTCTTTGTATCCATTGTTGAAAAACATGTACATATCCTTAGCAGCAGCAATGCACTGCTAGGAGCTAACTGGTGGTTGGCCGCAACACACATTTGTCTCTTGTCATTTGCTCACCAGATGGGTTCAGCTAGGTCCCAGTAGTGCACTGCTGCTTTGTAGCTGACCTCTAAATGACAGAGTGACATGCAAGGGAGGGGGACTTTAGAATCTGTGAGGGGGGCGCATTTTGGAATTTTGCCCTGGGAGCCAGATTCTCTAGAAACAGCCCTGGTTACAACATGGCAGTCCCTATTGTTTTATAGACACTAAAACTTTACACTTATTTTGTCAATATTTAAACAGCTAATGAAGCTTTAAAAAATACATCTACATGTTATTGTCAGACTAATCTTTTCTTTGAATGCGTCATTCTTTCCAGCATTTTTTTAGTGTTTTATGTCCCTTCAAAGGTATCACATTATTTGTTCAGCTAGCTTCTGGTAGTGCATTGCTGCTCCTTCACCAAAGGATACCAAGAAAATAAAGCAAATTTGATAACAGAATTAAATTTAAAATATGTTTTAAATTGTATGCGCTCTCAGAATCATGAAACAAACTCAAACAT
Source organism: Bombina bombina (assembly GCF_027579735.1). Classification (NCBI taxonomy): domain Eukaryota; kingdom Metazoa; phylum Chordata; class Amphibia; order Anura; family Bombinatoridae; genus Bombina; species Bombina bombina. The sequence continues at coordinate 56,734,323 of NC_069499.1, read as the reverse complement.
AATAATTTTTCCATATAATAAAGTTCGCTCAACGATAATTAAGCATACATGTAGAAAAAATTATTCACTTTTATAAACATTGACAAAGTTTAATCACCATGGGGTCGATCATAATCTATTGTCAATTTGCTCTCCAAGAGGCTTTTGGATTTCCCACCGAATTGGTCGTTGAGTTTCTTGAGAGATTACAAGACAATATCATTTTGTTTATTAAAAGTGAACAAGTTTTCAACTGGAAAATTCCCAAAAAGACCTTTTACTGTGTTAAAGTTTTTTTAAATAAAAACTGGGAGGTCACCTGAAACTGACTGATGCAGTAGCCCTTTGTTTACAGGGCAAAGGAAATACTCATTTGCATGTGTGACATTAAACTATTGTAATCTGAATCCATCTTCAACAAACATTACCATCATCACAACATAAAAAGTTCAGATGGTTTAGCAGTTGTGCTGCTGGAAATTAATTATGATTGGTTCCTATGAGTCACAATTGTACAGTCTACTTTTAAAACCCAATTTTAAAGACACCAGTACTGGTAATGACTCCTGCAGATCCCTTTAGCTATACAGATTATCACGTACTAAACATATATACATATGTATAGGAATCTATACATATCCTCCTCAGAACAAGGAACATGGCAACCCCAGAAAATAGTTTTGGTCTTCTGTGGGCCTCATCAATGAGCACATTGGGCAACATCTGTTTTCCCCCATCACCCTTATGGAGCCTTTCCCCAGGGTCATAATAAAAATGCTAAAGTAAGACAAGCTCTCTACTAGGAACCTGGCAGATTGCTTCTCTTTCTGTATGTATTTGTATTATGATCCTGGGGAAAGGCTCCCTAAAGTCAACGGGAAAAACAGATGTAGATTATTTGTTCAATGTGCCTTACTGACGAAGCCCAAAGGAGCCTGAACTCATCGCCTAGGGTTGCCATTTCCCTTGTTCAGAGGAAAATAACCTTGTATTTTGGGGCTAGATTAAGCATGTTAGGTGGGATCAAACGATATACGCCAGGAAAGTTCTCCTCTGTGAAAAGCCCAATTTGGCTAAAAGAAGCTACTATGTGGTAGTAATTGATCCATAAAACAAGCCACTGAGCTGTTCTTTCCTGCAGATTTCTTCTCTTTCTCTATGTGTTAGTATTATGACCCTTGTGAAAGTCTTCCTAAGGGTCATGGGGGAAACCAGACATGGACTCCTTTCCCAATGTGCCTAGAAGGATATGGCTGCACCTAACTGACGAGGCTGAAACTATCATCTGGGGTTACCATTTCCCTTATTTAGAGGAGAATTGCCTGGTATTTTGGGGCTGGACTGACCATGTTAGGGGGGATCAGACTGATATACTTCAGGAAAGTTCTAATGCGCCATCAAATAAATATCTTCCACAACCAAAATTCTATACTGCTGGCACATCTGAGAATCCATATCTGCTAATCTAAATAGTAAACTTCTAAGAGGGTGGACTGGGGATGGATGAGAAACTATAGTTTTCCAATTTTAAAGTTTATCTCACACAATGAAACAGATCTGCAAAGTTCAATCCTGTTGGAAATTCCATGTTCTTTTTTTCTTCCCACCTGGTAGCCTCATGTGGGGACCTCCTGAAAAGAATTTGGGAGCTCCATAATTTAATATTTGTTATAAATGTATGAATAATATTTTATAATAAATGAAATCTCTGTAAATGGCGGCTATCTGCACAATATATGCAAGTGGATTGGTATGTAAAATAGTGACAGTTTGCAAACATTGCAATTTTATATGTAGAACCATGGATTTGGAAACCATGAATAAGTAATTTATTTCATTACCAAGCTTATGTGGACAAACATTAAAGGGGAGAGGGTACATCCCTCCCTTTTTCCATTTGTTACAGGGTATACATATGAGCAGAAACCCAATTGTCATATTTAACAAAGGGTAAGTGCATAAACAGCGGCTTTTGCTTGGGACATGACTACAAAAGCACCTCACTCAACTGCCTTTTCGACATCTATCAACATGGTGGGGAGAGTGCACCTAATGAGAAATTGCTGTTATAATATTCAAAGGGATTTTAGTGTTATCTGAGCCCTGACAAAATTGTATGACGTCCTCTTCTTTCATAAGGTGGTGAGAATCCACAAGCTTTTACTCCTGAGGTTCAACTCCTGGCCACTAGCAGGAGGCAAAGATAAATTCCCAAAACGGCAAGAGCACTTCATCCCTCCCACCTCTCTGGTATGCTAGTCTTATCTTTGCCTCCCAGAAATCCTCTGCTGTTGCTTGCACAGCACTGGTTGGGCTCTCTACAGGAAGCTGCCTTTTCTGCAGCTGAAATCAAGATAGAGTGTACCAGGCTGAGAGAGAACCAGCAACAGAGGTCCCAGGTTCAATCCTGGGCACGGACGTGACAACGGGCCTAGCCATTTCCAAGCTTTTTTCCTGCTTCTATTCTAAAGGGTGGAAGGGTTTTCTTGCACAAAAAAAGGACTCTTTGAATACAAATTGGATCTTTCTTCAAAAAGACAGTTTTGCATAGCATGTCAGATCAACAAACGCTTTTCTCTGAGCTATTTTTGACATCATTTTTTTTTTTAAATATTTATTTATAAGTTAACAGCATAACAATGTTTATCAGGACAAAAAACAATAATAGGATACATTGGTTCCACATATTCCATTCGGCTAACAGGATGAGTTTATACCTAGTAAATAGTAATTTCCTTTTTCATCTTAACCAAATTCCCACCAAAAACACATAATAAGAAAAAAAGAAATCTGCATATAAGACATCCTCTTGGTCTTAAAAGCTATCAGGAGCCGTTCGCTCCATTCAATGTTTTCTTATGCTGTTGGCTATTTTTATTAATTTTTTTCTCTTTTTTTTTAAAAAAAATTCCTAAAACCAAATAGCACACACCTCAAAATAAAAAAATAAAAAAAAAAAGGGAAGAGGGGGGGAAACGTCTTCCTCCCCTACTCCTACTCCTCTCCCAACTCTCCTCTCTCCTCAAGCCATGCACTTGGAAAGTGGCCAGCAAATACTTGTAATTGGACATATGAGGTTTTCTTAAATGGTTTAACTAACATAGTTTGAACCGTGGGTGGACACGATAATATAAACACTTTCCAATGTCTAAAAAACAGTGCTAACCGCTCATCAGTTGGATTTTGTAGACTATATTGTTCAAGTGTATATTGTGTGGCTAACGCCTTCTTTAGTTATTTCAGATTAGGTGCTGTTTTGGCCTTCCATGATCTTAGTATTAAGGTATGACCCAGCAATATAATCATATTAATTAATTTAAGATTTTGCCGAGCAATCTGTGGTTTTACTAGGAAAAATATTTCTATCGGTTGAATATCATAGTCTAATTTAAGGGTTACCTTCATCCAATATAATATTTTAGACCAAAACTGATCAATCTTTGGGCAGGCCCGGAAGCAATGTAGCAGATCTGCACTAGCTGCACTACATCTGGAGCATACGTTCCTTGTCTTATACCATCTAGATAGTCTAGCCGGTGTTAAATAGGTCATTAGGGATAGTTTAATCTGCGATTCTCTCCATGTAGTCAAGACGCAACTTTTCTCTGTTACTTTAAAAGCATTCACTACGACTAGACCATCTATCTCTGGAAATATCTTACTCAATTTTCCAACTATATATTCGACTTGCTCTTCGGAAGGCCCTTGATTAAGAAGAACATAAAATGGAGCAATGGAACAGAACCCCTTTGGAAAATATTGATCCTAGCTTGTATCTCCCGAAGTAACCAATCCGTCCCATATTTTTGCTTTAAGTCGAATACCAAATGTCTTAACTGTAAATAGGCGTAAAAGTCTTTGTTCGAAAGTCCAAATTGGTTACTTAATTCCATAAAAGTGATAGGGTTTAGATCTGAGTCTAATATTTGATTGACATATACTATCCCTTTAGTGGACCACCTTTTAAAAACTTCATCAGTCATCCCTGGTGAAAAAATTGGATTACCTATAATTGGTAAGTATTTAGAGATATATTGAGAGCAACCTTACTACCCCACCGAGTTTTTGCCAAGCTATAATTATATATCTAAAAGTTATCAATGAAAAGATCGTTGATGGAAGGGCAGTAATTGGGCAGTGTAAAATAGCGTCTAAACGAAAAGGTGCCGTCATAGAAGCCTCCCAGGCAACCGCGGCGACTTGTTCTTGTTATTATTAACCAATCCACGGCAACCTTTATACGTGTCGCTAAACTATAGGATTGTACATTAGGAAGATTAAGGCCTGCTGCTTCTTTATTATTCATTAGTCTAGATACCGAGATACAGGCTTTTGCGCCTTTCCATAGGAATTTGGAACACGCCTTATTGTATTTGTTTATATCAGCCTTATGGATAGGTACTGGAATTTTCTGAATAAGATAAAATAATTAAAAAAAAATTCAAATTATACCATTCCTCCGGGTTTGCACTGAGTTTAATACCTAAATAGGTTATCTGGGAAGTTTCACTAAAAGGGTGTTTAAATCCTTGTTCTCTTTTATTTACCCACAAAAGTTCGGATTTTGACAGATTGATTTTATATCCTGAGATTAGGCCAAAAGTTTCAATCATGTCCAGAACCAGCGGGAGCGTCTTCTTTGTATTGCTCAGACATAGAAGTATGTCATCTGCATACATTAATACCCTCAGTTTCTTATCCCCTATCTGAATTCCATCCAATTGTTGGCGAAACAAGATCGCCAATGGCTCCAAAGAGATGTTGAATAACAATGGAGACAGAGGTCAGCCTTGATGCGTGCCCCTTTGTAATACTAAATGCTGTGACAACTCACCATTAATAAGTAACGATGAATTCGGTGCCGAGTAGATTATACGGATAAATTCATACAAATGCCCAGTTAATCCAAACTGCTCTAGGGAAAAAAATAAATGTTTCCATGAAATACGGTCAAACGCCTTCTCCGCATCAGCCGTTAATAGCGCTAGGTCAACCATATATCTATGTCTTGATATTCTGAATTTATTCCAAAAGAAATCTAATAATGTTATGATTTTTCGTATATTTTTAGCTGGGTTTCTCCCAGCCATAAAACCGGCTTGGTTCTCGTGAATTATTAGGCCTAAGTGCGGACTCAGTCTTTTTGCCAGGATCGATGTTAACAACTTATAGTCCGTGTTTAATACGGAAAGGGGCCTATATGAATCTGGGAGTTCTAAGTCTTTATTTTTTTGGGTATGAGGGATACTACCGCAGCTGCAAAGTATGGGGAACACTTATTGTTATGATAAAGTAAAAATTAAATAGCTCCACCAATGACGGGGCTATCTGCTGTTGGAGAATCCTATAGAATTCTATAGGAAGACAGTCTGGGCCTGCTGCTTTGTTGGTTTTCGCTTCCATAATAGCCGAAATAGTCTCCTCTATCGTAATAGGGCTATTAATCTCTGACAATATTTCAGTTGAAATTTTAGGTATCTTAATTTTATCCCAAAAGATTCTACTTTTGTCTACATCATGCTCCTCTGCTCTGTATATCTTACTAAAATAGTCATAAAATACTTTGCTGATATCTGCATTGTTAGTAAATCTTTCACTGTTGGATCTAATGGCTGTTATACTATTTCTATTAGTGGCTTTAGTTAAAAAAATTCACCGATCTACCAGCAACACCCCCATAGATGGCTTTTTGTCTTTGGATTTCTAATGAGGACATTTGTTTAATAAATATATCATATGCCGATTTGGCATTTATATATTTCCGCCAATTATCGGACGATCGCTCCCTCAAATATGCTCTATATGTATTCTTTACTTGATTAGACAATTGGAATTCCTGTTGATTGGCTCTTCTTTTTATTTTACACATATAAGCCTTAATCTTCCCTCGTAAGACAGCTTTAGCTGCTTCCCAAAAAAGTTCAGGTCTGTTTTTATAATCATTATTAAACCTATAATACTCTTGCCATTGATTGCTCAACCAGTTGTGAAAGTTAATATTGTTAACTAGATATTTAGGGGGGGAAAAATGGTCTGATTAACAGATCTTTCTGGCCGAGATGTATTTAGTGCTAAAGCAATCACTGCGTGATCAGAAATTACTATATCCAAGGCCAATCAAGGGTTCTGCAATCAAAAAAGAATCTATCCGGGACAAAGATTTTGACCCTTCAATAGACAAGTAAACGCTCTCAGGTCTGGATTCTGCAAACGCCAAATATCTATTAGACCCAATTGTGAGCATAGTTTCTGTAGGATATGCGTTTTCCTCTCACGTTTACAACTAGGGGCTTTACTATCTCTGTCCATGATAGGATCCGCTATTAAATTAAAATCCCCCGCAACTATGAGATTTTGGCCAGTAAATGTATGCAAATATAATACCATTTTATCCCAAAACTCCTTATCAACATTGTTTGGTCCGTATATATTACATAGCACGTATCGGATTTTATTATAAATTAATTCTATAATTATAAAGCGTCCTTCCTGATGTATACAAGTAGATTCTATTTTGTATTCTATGTTTTTACTAAAGAGGATTGCTAATCCTCTCTTGCGTGCATTATAGGGGGCAGCTATAACTTCTCCAACCCATTTGGTCTGGAGTTTCGCCACTTCAGGTATTTTTAGATGTGTCTCTTGTAAATATATCAGGTTTCATTTTCGCTAAATGCTTAATTATCGCTTTCCTTTTTATTGGGGAGGTGTACCCACAAACCGTTCCTACTGGCTGGTACAAACTCATCGGATACCCATTTCTTTGCACAAAGTCCTCGCTTCACTGCTATTATTTAATGTGTAAGAGGTACCTGCCTTACTCACTAAAAGTATTGCGGGATATACCAATCTAACAGTACATTCTGCTTTCAAAAAAGGGAGAAATCATAATTTTATGTGTGTGAATATTTAAAGCCTTAAGTTTCCTATAGTGTTTCAGGTATAACATTTTGTCCTGATAATTTACAAATTTAAAAATGATAGGTCTTGGGTTAAGCAGTGTATTATTTTCTCTATGGATACCCATTCTATGAGCTCTCTCAATCAGGAATGGGGTGGACGGCGGGGGAATCAAGAATGCCTGAGATAAAGTGACCGAAGCAAAGAGCAATAGGTCTTGAAATTCCACTGATTCAGGAAGGCCAATAACCCTCAGATTGTTACGCCTTGACCTGTCTTCCAGGTCCTCAACCCGGGCTTGTAATTGGGAAATGGCCTTACCTTGGGCAGTTATAGTTGAGCCATATCTTTTTGTTTAGGCGGCATTTTAGATGAAGAACCTTTCTGGTGAAAGATAAATCTATCCATTCACCACAGTAAGTGTGAGTTATAGTGTGTAGACTATTATCATGTGTCTTGAGAATATATTAATAGGCCCCGAGGGGTATCTAAAAAAAAAAAAAAAAAGTGTGTGTGTATATTAATATAAAAATTGATGTAAAGTGATAAGACCAAGTGAAAAAAAAAGAAGAAAAAAAGGAGTGCAGTGTTATGTGAAAAAAGAAAAAAAAATAGTCTTAATTAGACCCTATATAATATCTGCGTGAAATATAACAATGCCTACCAAAAAGGATCAAAAGTTATGATTCTAACTAATAATACCATTCCTTGAAGATTTTTTTAATCTTTGAAGTAGAAGGCCCTATTCTGATCTCTAAATACCTTAATTCAGAGTATCCTTGAATACAATATATAATTAGATTACGCTATTTAAACCGTACTTAGAACTGGCTATATAGGGATTAATATTTAAATGAGACAGAGACACTTATATCCCAGTATTTAGATGTTCAATTGCCCCCCTTACTCTTTCTGCGACTTTATTTCCCCTTCCCAATCACCCCAGTCCCTCTTAGTATAACACTACTATCCTTAAATCTCTTCTTCTATATAGGTCAAGATCTAGCAAATATCAGGAAAGTAACTATATTTTGTCTGTTATTTGCTACCTAGGATCCATTGTTCCATAGTTAGCTGCCCCTTGATTTAATGTGTTTCTAGAGTATTCCAATCTAAATAAGCAAATTTAGACCCCAGACCAAACAATAATCAAAATAAGCCCTCTAGTTTCCAAGAGCCTACCATCCCAACAATATTAAACTACCGGACATTTATATCACATATGAACAGTTATATACAAGCAAATCAAAAGTAAAATACTTTTTGTATATGCCCAGTAAAATATACGCTATATTTTTCTCTCTTTAGGAGTATAAACAGTCAGTTTAACAAAAAGTGTCCTTACAGGTCTTTACCAGAGTCTCTTATAGTATAGCCACCGGTATGCTAAAAGGAAATAAAAGGGTTATGTCTCTTATCCGCTCACCAGACCTCCAGATATAGCATAGAGGGTTATACTTGCATCCTATTCACCGGCCATATTACTGCTGAAGAAATATGTATCTCTGCAAGATGATCCGTTTGAGGCAAAAGATGTTTGCAGTATTTCCCTCTTCCTTCCTTATAGTCCAAACTGCAGGTTTGCTAATTTCTCTCTCCCAGCTCCAAGCACATCAAAACATTAACATGTATTATGCAAGGGAGAGACTCCAAACTATGATGGCATCAATATCTTTAGTACTGTACCGCAAATTTTGGCAGCTAACTTTCAGGGTATCCGGGCTCACCAACCTTTGTTCCACGCTATCTGCTTAGAGGAGTGTGTCAGTAACCCCTATCCGGATTGGCGCAGCGTGTGGCCATCGGGTTTGCCCCTTCATTTCCCACAGGTTGCATTCCCGCACTGAATCTGGGCTTCTCCTAGGCGACCGCAGATCAACGTCTATAGGGAGCTCCACAAAGTATCTCAAAATGCTCCAACTAGTCCAGACACTGGGGCATAGACGCTGTCAGCACACTCTCTCCGAGCTCACAACCCCTCGAGCCACACCAGCAGGTTTGAGAGGTGTGTCAGCAACTCCTATCCGGATTGGCTCAAACTGTAGATACCGGGCTCACACCCTCTTCTCACACAGGTAGGATTCCCGCACTGAATCAGCGATTGTCTGCCCAGATGGTGGGTCGTTTCCCGGTGTATATATCTGGGGAGCCGTGCCGCCACATATCTCCTTTATTTGCAGTCTTTTCTCCCAAGGTAACTTCTTCAACGGCTGCTTCAAGAAGTGATATTTCCACCGTTTTACTTAGAGCCTTGTATTGTGTGTTAGAGCTCACCGTAATGCCTTATGTTTTAAAGCCCTCTCTTAAGAAGAAGCACTGCAGTATATGAGCATCGACTGGCTCTGGTTATTCCAACCTAGTCTGTGTTGGCTTCTATGAAGTTGCAGGCACTTTGTAGCAATGCACTTGGCAAGAGACTTCTCCTCCGTGATCCTTAAGATCCTGTGCCGGTCTTAGTGGTTTATTCTAGGACAAGGCACCCTACGGCAGGCTGGAGTATAACTTCGTTCCTATAATTGGAGAGACGAAGCAGACAGCAGCTACCTGCAGGCTACCTGTTCACTCCGCCCCCAGCCGGAAGTCTCCTCGACATCATTTTTTAATGTCAAAAATATGGCCTTACCAGTTTTGATCAGAAAAGCTTTAAGTCATGGTCAGCAGACATGGTTTTAAATCTAGACTTTTATCTCTTCCTTTTCAAAGAATAAAAAATTTTTGAGCCTGGTCTGGACACTATAATTTTTTCTGTGGCTGGAGGACAAGGAGCGTTTCTCCCTCAAGACAGGAATTTGACGGGAAAGAATGCAGATACTAGTAATTTTAGTTATTTTTGCTAATCCAGGAACCATATTCGTCGTCTTCACAAAAACAAGATTCTTCCAGATCCTCCTGAAAGTTCTTATAAAGTTAGAACAATGATTAACAGTCAAAGAAGTCTTCTTCCTCTACTAAGTCAGCATGAAGGTAAAAGGCAAAGTATGCCTTTTCAAAAGGCCTGGTCTAAGTCTGTTCAGGATCCTTGGGTTTTAAACATAGTTTTCTCAGGGATACAGAAAAGGATGCAAATTTAGGCCTCCAGAGGAAGGTTTCTTCTTTTCCAAAGGACCCTTTAAAGGCACATACCTTTTTCTCCCCCATATGTTCAAGATTTAGAACTCATGGGAGTGGTTGTTCCAGATCCTATGTCAGAACAAGGACATGGTTTGTATTTCCCTTTTCTTTCTTAAGACACGGTGAGTCCACGGAATCAGCAATTACTGTTGGGAATATCACTCCTGGCCAGCAGGAGGAGGCAAAGAGCACCACAGCAAAGCTGTTAAGTATCACTTTCCTTCCCACAACCCCCAGTCATTCTAGCCGTCAGTGCAAGGAGGAGGTGAAGTTTTAGGCGTCTGTTTAAGATTTCTTCTATCAATAATTTTTTACTTTGGAAGCCTGGGCAGGTTTGCTCTAATCTTCCCTGACAAAGTGGGTCTCTTCAGTAGGGCTGTAGTAGCTTTCAAGCAGTTAGGAACTTTTGAAGTGGGCATCACTCAGATTTCCTAACTTATTGTTGCCCGCATGTAAAAAGCCAGAAACGGCTTTCTCTGTCCTTTTTGTGATCCACAGGTCTCTGTGAGGAGCGGCTTCCTCTCATACCAGGTGAGCTGTCCTCCTGCCAGGCAGTCTTGGGTGCAGGTAAGTGCCTTTTTCATACCTATACAAAGTATGGCAAATTTTTTCTTTTGTGATTCAGATAGAGCATGCAATTTTAAGCAACTTTCTAATTTACTCCTGTTATCATTTTTTCTTCGTTCTCTTCCTATCTTTATTTGAAAAAGAAGGCATCTAAGTTTTTTTTTGGTTTCAGAACTCTGGAGAGCACTTTTTTATTGGTGGATGAATTTATCCATCAATCAGCAAGGACAACCTAGGTTGTTCACCAAAATGGGCCGGCATCTAAACTTACATTCTTGCATTTCAAATAAAGATACCAAGAGAATGAAGAAAATTTGATAATAGGAGTAAATTAGAAAGTTGCTTAAAATTTCATGCTCTGGGTTCCGGTGGAGGAGGAGCAAGCATGTCTTGCTGAGCTGCCTGCTCCAACCCTACAGCTGCTGGCGGTTGTCTTCGCGCCATAACCTGATTCAAGGGTTAGCTCTTGGGATAGCCTGAGCCATCGCTTCTGGAGCCAGAACAGCGGTAAACACCATCTCGCTGTTATAGTAAGAGGAAACGAAGGGAAGCAGAACCCCCAATCCAAAGATTGATACTTAAATTGACATTGATACAACTAGTTTATGGAAGTGCCTGAATGAGGATAAAGTTTACTGGGGAATTAACAGCTTCTCCACCAGCAACGGAGAGGAAGCAGAGGATAAGCCAAGGAGACCCGGCTGAAATTTTAAAAGATCCCCCTGTTCCTCCCCCGGCAGAGTCAAGATCCCACAAATCCTACAGAACACGGCTGACATAAAGGAGCCCACAGGAGCTTGCACGCTACCTCCCACTGCCAAACCGCGGCTCACGTAAGCTGTCCGGAATCATACCTGTCAAGCCCACGTTGTTCTTCCCTTTTTCCAGGTGCGGTGAGACGAGCAGAGGTGAGGACAGGTCTCGCGATGCTGAAAGGTCAAAGGCATCCATCCCAGTGCAAGTAAGACAGCCCGCGGCGGTCAAAAGTCTTCCTGTCCATCTACCTACCCGAGCAGCGCGTGTGAGTCTCTCCCCCCTGAGCGGCTCAGAGCCGTGTCTGGCTTTTGAGGGAGTTCTTCCCCCTGGAGTGACCTGCTGAGGCTTGGCTGCTGTGCTGACTGACCCATCCCCCTCCCACCGGTGCTGCGTGAGGGGGACTGGAGTCAGTATCACCTTAGCGAAGAGCCACGAATCAAGGAAGAGACCCCTGTGTTGAAGGGCTAACCCTATCACTTCCCCCCTCTCTCTCCCACCGGTGCTGCGTGAGAGAGAGGGAGACTGTTAGGCAGCCGAAATAAGGCATTGAAGTGTGGAAGCTAACCAGCAGAAAGTAGCCGCTCGTCGCACCTGCAAGGAATCTCACCCTTCAGGACAACCTATGCCGCGGTGGGCAGCTGGCGAAGAGAGGTGAGTTTATTTGACGTGTACAGACCTAGAACTGTTTACTCCAGGAAAGGAGGGAATAAACGTTATAAGCAGCTTTGTAGGTGAAGAAAGGGGAGAAGAGAGGGATAAGGCACAGCTCCTCTAGCATAGATATCAGCCCTTTCTAGGAAGAAGAAGGAGAGGAAGAGGAGAAGGAAAACTCCTGTAATAAAAATCAAGTGGATTTTCTAATATCTATACAGCACGGGGAACTGTGAAGTATAGCATAGTTTACTCAAGGAGAACACTGTCCTCAGGCTGTTTTTACTTTGCTAATTGGAATTAATCCCTGAAAAGGACTATTGGAATAAAAGAGAACTCTATGTTTGCTATTTAATGCATTTGCTACTAATTTTCTTTTTCTGCCTGAAGGAGTTCTTTCTGGTTCCTATTCTTTTTGCTTTTCTCTCGCCCTCTTTTTTTTTTTTTTGGTTAATGATAAATGTTTACTGTCTATAAAATAATAAGTTGATAGTTGGATATCTTCTCATGCACCAGAACTGTCTTGCTCTGTACTGGGAACTGAGAAGTTCTTAGGAAAGCAGAATACTTGTATAACCTGGTTTATTGCCTAGGAATTAAGCCTAAATATACTATTCTAGTACACATTACACCAAAGGAAGGAAATCAGATTTGTTCTTTTTTTTTTTTTTTTTTTTTTTTTGGGTGTATGTGTTTTACTTTGATGTTGCATATCCCTGAACTGTCTTGTTGATGTTTAAATTGGTCAAATTGCTTCAGGCAGGGTGCGCCCCAACACCTTAGGCAAGGAAAATAAGCTTGGTAAACTAATTTTTTGTTCAGGTTCTCTGACACAATTAAACGAATAGTAGGGCTAATTTTGTATCAACCTATCACCGCCATAGGCATAAGCTTAAATCATTATGGGTCAGTATACTACTGAAATTAAAAAATAACCTAACTGCCTAGCAGTTCACAGCTTGTAATATACCTAATATTCACAGGATATTAATTTTTTGATTGTTTGGTTATAAATAAAAGAGCGCTAAACAGAACTACAGAAATAGAAAAGGAAGAAAATAGATTAGAGGTAAATAGCTTCCCCGAATACCACATATGGTTGGATAAGGGGTCATTATAAGTGTCCTGAAATATTGCTAACCTCTACAACAGAATAGATATTTTCTTTTTTCCTCTTTTCGTTTCTTTTTTCTCTTGCTCTTCTGCTTTCTGGTGGGTCTTTTTTTTTTTTTTTTTTTTTTTTTTACACGAGCACGTAAATGAATTAAGTAGACACTTCCCCACCTATTCACTCACCTTTTCCTCCCCTTTTTTTTTGAGTCCCTCTCTCACTGGGTAGTAAATACCCCATAATCTTTTTCAATCACATCACATGGATAAATTTTTTCACAGCCACCCCAAAAATTCTCCCCCAGCTATGGCAGGAAGGCAGAGAGACAAAAAGAATAAAGCACTTCATGAAACCTCGGTTGAGGTTCATACATCTGGGAGTAGTTCCCCAGTAGAGCCACTAGACATCCAGACTTTAGTTAGTAAGATTTCAGAAGCTCTGGCTCCCAAATTTGACGCTTTAAAAATAGAAATAAAGCAAGACATCCTATTCTTATCAAACGAGGTCAAACAGTTTTCACATAGACTCTCCGAGGCAGAGCAGAGAATTTCAGATCTTGAGGACACTAATCTGTCTTATAAAAATAGTATTGAGGCCTTAAACACAACATTATTAAAAATTCAGAACAAAATGGAAGATCTTGAAAATAGATCTAGAAGGAATAATCTAAGAATCATTGGAGTTCCAGAAGAGAAACAATATGAGAACCTAGATAAATTGATCACAGAGACAATACCGAGACTATTACAGATCCCTGAGTCCTCCCCAAGGATAGTTATCGAGAGGGCCCACAGAATAGGGACACTTACTTTAAATAAAACTAACACGAGGCCAAGACCCATAATTGTTAAGGTTTTGAACTTTCAGCACAAAGTGGCAATGCTCCAGGCTTATCGCAAATATCAACCTATATTTTTAGGCGACGTAAAAATTCTTATGTTCCAAGACTATTCAGCAGAAGTTGCCTCAAAAAGAAGGGAGATTGCCCCAGTGTGCTCACGGTTTATAAACCAAGGTGTACAGGCTGCCTTGCTTTACCCAGCAAAATTAAAAATACAAAGGGAGGGACGTACATACTTCTTTGATTCTGCCCAAGATGCAGTAAAATTTTATGATGAGATATTTCCCTCAGGACATGGTTAAAATTAGTTTTGACATTGTTGACAACTTAGATATTCTACTCAATACAAAAATGCATAGGAGTAACGTAAACAAGGGAGGGGAGGGAAGGGAGGGTAGACCTTTCCCACTAGCCTCTCCACAAGGGGATACTGGTGTTTTTTTATTTCGTGTTTTTTTTTTTTTTCTCTTCCTGTATTTATTTACAGCCTGACAATATCAATATAGATGGTTATGAGATGCATAATACTCACACAAGGCTTAGATCATAGCCTTTACATATCGCAATGGTTCTTGTTATATGTTGGGGTGTCTCGTCATGTCTTGTGTCTTTTTTTTTTTTTTTTTTTTTTCTCCCCTGAATATATGTGCTGCCCTATTCTTCCATTTTTTTTTATGCAATGATTGACATGATAAAAGGTTTTAAATTGGCCTCTTGGAATATTGGGGGTATCACATCACCTATTAAACGTAAAACAGTAATAGCACAGTTAAGAAAAATTCAGACAGATATCGCATTTTTGCAGGAAACTCACCTTAAAATGCAAGAGGTTCTTAAACTTAAGTGTTCTTGGGTGAATGAAGTGCTTGCGTCGCCCAGTACCCAAAGGAAAGGAGGGGTAGCGATACTATTAGGTAAAAAGATAAAATACCAGGTTCTCCACACCAACTCAGATCCAGAAGGAAGGTTCTTAATGGTAAAAATTAAAATTGATCAAATACTTTACACACTATGTAACATATATGCTCCAAACGTATTTAGCTTCCCTTTTTGGGAAAAGCTTCAAGCAAACTTACTGTCCTATACAGAAGGTTTTCTGATACTAGGTGGGGACTTCAACATGGCACCACAATTCCCCCTAGACAGGCTAAGGCATAAGAACTCCTCTCTTAGAACCAAAAGGGACAACTTAGAAGCCAAAATGTTTCTCAAACTTTTTCAGAATCTCCGACTTAGAGATATATGGAGGTCATACAACCCAGACTCCAGGGATTTTACCTGCCTTTCCAAGGCGCACAAGTCACTGTCAAGAATTGACCTGATCCTCATAGATGAGAGATTATGCAAAGTAAAACTAGATGTTAAAATTTTACCTATTTGTATATCGGATCATGCTCCAATCTCTTTAGAGTTTTTCTCGAGCAATCCTACTTCAAGATACTCCAGATTTGTTTTTCCCACTTATCTTGCTTCTGATCTTAAATTTAAAAATTGGCTAAACACTAAGTTTCAGGAATACTCTTCCTTCAACAAAGAATACATTAATCGTCCTATAATCTTCTGGGAAGCTGCCAAGGCGGTTCTGAGAGGAGAAATTTTAGCCTATACGATAAACAGGACAAAAAAATTTAAGCTCAGAGAAAGAGAAATCATAAGATCTGTTTCTAACTCTTATAACGCCTACCTATTAGACAAAACACCCAGAAATTGGGCAAAATATACCCAAGCGTTAAAGGAAAGAGACTCCTTTCTCTTACTTAAGACTACACAGAAAGATCTGAAATTCCAAGCCAAATTATATAGGTATGGGAGCAAATCAGGAAAACTGCTAGCAAAATTAGTAAAAAGAGATAAGTGCTCAGCTATGATTGAGTCATTACAGGGGGAAAACAAGACAATAACATCTTCAGAAGATATAATTCAATCTTTTGTAGAATACTATCAGGACATATATTCCTTGAAAACCTCAAATTTACAGGCACGGGAATCTTTTTGGGATAAAATTACATATAATCTGGCACCGTCAGATCTAGTTGAAGCGCTTAATCTTCCTATAACTGAGCCCGAGATTTCAAAAGCAATTCTTGCTCTCTCCTTAAACAAAGCCTCGGGCCCCGATGGTTTACCTAATGAATTTTATAAAATACTTTCCACTTCAATATCACCTCATTTACTTTCTTTATATAATGAGATTTACATAAAAGGCATTATTCCCCCACCCAGTTTTTCTGCCTCAATCACAACCTTAATTCTTAAGCAGGGGAAAGAGCCTGATAGAAAGGAATCATACAGGCCGATAGCATTATTAAATACCGATTATAAAATTTTGTCTTCCATTTTAGCAGATAGGCTGCAAATACTTCTCCCTAGTATTATACATAAAGATCAGGCAGGGTTTATGTCTAAAAGAAACTCGTCAGCAAAGATCAGGGAACTTTTCTTAACTATAGATCATTTTAACAAGAAGGGGGAGAGGGAGGGGGAGGGAGGCGCCCCAGACGCTGCAATCATTGCAATAGACGCGGAGAAAGCATTTGATTCTGTTCATTTTGATCATCTGTTATACTCTCTTCAACAATTTGGTTTACAAGGTAATTTTCTTAATTTTATCGATAATCTACATAAAACAGCATCTACTAGAATATTAGCTAATGGTTTAACTTCTTCAAACATTTTTCTTAAGAGAGGTACTCGTCAGGGGTGTCCTCTCTCCCCCCTCCTCTTTAATATCTCAATTGAGCCCTTTGCCATACACATCAGACAACATCTGGATGGTATTAGGATTGGTGAGAAAGAGATGAAATTAGCTTTATATGCTGACGATATTTTAATATATACGTCTAAAACATCTACGAATGTCCCTAAACTCATAGCAATCATAGAACAATTTGGGGCTTTCTCTGGTTATAGAGTGAACACGTCAAAATCCGAACTACTATGGATTAATCAATCCAAGGAATCTATGAGCAATATCCCATTCAAAATAGTGACTAGCTCCTTTAGATATCTTGGTATCTTGATCTCCTCCAATCCAGATACGTGGTATAATCTTAACATACCTCCGATATTAAATAAGATTAAAGAAAACCTGAGAACCTGGCAAAATCTTCCTCTATCATTGTCAGGTCGTATTGCCCTATATAAAATGGTCTGCCTCCCGAAGATACTATATATTCTACAAAATACTTCTTTGGTTCTTAAAGGTAAAGATGTCTTAGTATTTAACGCTGCACTGAGAAAATTTATTTGGCAGAATAAAAAGCCTAGAATCTCGCTAACTAAATTGTCTCTTCCTAGAGAGTACGCAGGGCTAGCCTTGCCAGATATTAAACTTTATAATCTTGCCTTCTTGACCCGATTGATTTTGGATTGGATTTCAGAAAGAGATTATGTCACTAATAACGAATTGGAAAAAAATATTTTATATCCATTTACCCCTTTAGCTGTACTTCATTGCACGAGAAGCTCTCTACCGAAAGAAATGAAAAATATGAAAACAATATTTAATCCTTTATTAGCTTGGTGGAGAGTGTGTAAACTCCTCAATATCGAACAAAGAGTATCTAAACATATGCCAATAGTAGGCAACCCTCAATTTCAAGCGGGTCTTAATCTGTCTCCTTTCCAGAGATGGGAGGCACTAGGTTTGGGAAAAATGTATCAAATGTTGGATTTTGAAAGGAAATGCATAAAAACTTTTGATACTCTAAGAGAGGAGTTCAAACTATCCCATAAAGAGTTCTTTGCCTACCTTCAAGTAAGACACTTTGTCCTAAACTTAGTTGATAAATTTGGCTGGACTTGGTCACTAGGAAATATAGAGAAATGGCTAATTTTAGCTAAAAATGGCTTAATGTCAGTTTCCCCCATATATCGAGACCTAAATTCTCCAAAAGGCAACTCCAGCTTGGAAAAAATACTCAATAAGTGGGCGGTGGCTCTATCGCAGAACTTGGGGGATATTAAATTAATTCAATATTCACTATCTGAAGTCTCAAGAATCACTCTCTCCTCATCATGGAGAGAATCACATATAAGATTATTACTTATGACCTATTTTACTCCTGAAAAAGCTATGCGATGCAGGAACACTGAATTCAATCGATGTCCTAGATGTTCCTTACCATCGGCCAATCTTCTACATATGATGTGGAATTGTCCAAAAATTCAACAGTTTTGGCTGAAGGTACAATATTGGCTTAATACACTAGGAATTCTCCCCTTGACCCTCTTGCCAGTACACATTATATTTCTATGGAAAGAACCGGAAGATCGAGTAGTAAACACTAAAATAGTTAACTTAGCTGTTTTAGCAGCAAGATACTTAATTTTTAAGAAATGGAAGAATAGGACAGCCCCCAGTATCCAAGAGGTTAAAAACTGCCTTAAAAAACAATGTATTCTGGAACAAATAGACACCAATCTGGAAGATGAAGGGGATATTATTTTGTTTTTCAGAAAGTGGTCGGTTTTTATTAGATCTCTTCCCTTGAATGAAATTGACAGTTTAATATACCCATTCAGAAATACTGAATTGGTTTTGCTCGGTCTCTGGTAATTTTAATTTATTTTTTTTAATTTTATTTTATTTATTTTTTATTTATTTATTTATTTATTTTTTTTTTTCTGTTATTGTCTGTCTTGTTGAGTGTTGTAATGGCTTTGTCGAAATGTAATTGTCTTTTGTCAAGGGGGGGAATACAAAAAATGGAAAAATGTATCTCAACAGTTAATGACGAAGTTCGAGGAGTACTAGATTGAAACCATATGTTAAGATTAACAAGGGCTGAAAGCCCTTAAACTTTACAGAAGAGATTTATTCTTTTCTTATTATTTTTTCTTTTGTTCTTCTGTTATTGTTTTTCACTGTTTTATATATTGGGCATATCAAGATATGAAATGTATATTATTGTTTGGTTTCTAATTATTTGTTTTGTTCTCCTTTTATGCTGTTTCCACTGAAATTATACGAAATCTTATTATGTCTGTTGAAATACAACAATAAAGAAAAAAAATAAAAAAAATTTCATGCTCTATCTGAATCTCAAAAGAAAAAACTTGGGTTCAGTGTCCCTTTAATCATATACACCCTATGTGGGACAACATTCCTGAAGTCTGGGAATCATATGGGCAGGATGCGGGGCACTGTGTGACTTGGTAGAGATTTGATCTTTAAGATATATAAGGTCCTAAGATCATTGGTGCCTTAGTACTATTAGGGGTCACAGAGAAACTGTTTATTGTGGCACATTTAGCTATGGCTCATTGATACGTGCTTAGATAGGAATCTCAGAGGTCTGGGTTTGTAATCAGGCGAGGGTAACTTTTGAAGCAAACTAGAGATTTTATCCCGTAACATTTCCTTAACTGGCAACATGGCCGACGGGACCGCCTCTGACATCATTGCAGAGGCGGATCCTTCTTCTCGGCAAGGAGTTACTAGCGCGCGCTTTCCTAAATGGATGCAGCTATAGTAACTTCCGATACCTCGTTGTTTCGTTGCTCCGTCCATGCCATCAGCTTAAAAGTGTCGCAGAAAGAGGTAAAAACGTTGCAGAGAGAGGTAGGCGCCTAAGCGGTCTCAAAATTTGACTTGCAAATATTTTTGGCTAAATTTGTAATAGTTATCCAGTTTTTGTTATTAAACGAATTTGGAAAGCAATCTAAGATTGTACTTTTTGTCTTAAAGAGACAGTACTTATATGTACTTAGAATAACAAATAATAAAAGTAAAAGTGTTTTTTTTTGTGCGGTTTGTGTAATTCTCGCAATATGGATCAAGAATCATTGCCTTCTATAGAGTGCAAACTTTGCTTGGATACCCAGGTAGAACCCCCTTTGCCTTTTTGTTCTTCTTCCATTGAAAGAACTTTAAAGGGACACTGAACCCAATTTTTTTCTTTCGTGATTCAGATAGAGCATGCAATTTTAAGCAACTTTCTAATCTACTCCTATTATCATTTTTTCTTTTTTCTCTTGCTATGTTTATTTGAAAAAGAAGGCATCAGAACTCTGGACAGCACTTTTTTATTGGTGGATGAATTTATCCACCAATCAGCAAGGACAACCCAGGTTGTTCACCAAAAATGGGCTGGCATCTAAACTTACATTCTTGCATTTTAAATAAAGATACCAGGAGAATAAAGAACATTTGATAATAGGAGTAAATTAGAAAGTTACTTAAAATTTCATGCTCTATTTGAATAACAATAGAAAAAAATTGGGTTCAGTGTCCCTTTAATGTATAAGTATAAACTTTTTGTTTCTGAGACATCCTTCTCTAGGGTTGAAACTGTTCAGGCAATGCCGCAGCCTTTCCCTCAAGTTTTCCAAGCCTTATCGCCGTCACATGCAGTGCCCTGCGGTTCCTCTCAAGCTCCTGACGTTGTGTATTTGAAGGCTGAAATTGCTGCCCATGGAATCCTCTGCGGTATCTGAGGCGCTACCTGCCATCCCCATGCTTCAGGGGAGGCGTAAGAGGAAAATTAGAGAATCAGATATTAAGGTTTCTGATCCGGTGCAGGCTAACTAAGTTGCTCAGGTACATATGTCGGAAGAGGAGGATAATTCGGTAGCCTCTGAGGGTGAAATCTCAGATTCGGATAGTGTAATTCCTTCTTCTGATTCTGAAGTGGTTTCATTCAGATTCAAGCTTGAGCACCTCCGTGTTTTGTTAAAGGAGGTTTTAGCTACCTTGGACGACTCCAACACTCCTGTCATTGTCAACCCTAAGAAATCTAGTAAGTTATAGATATTTTGATGTGCCAGACCGTGTAACTGATATTATTGCCCGGGAATGGGAGAGACCGGGAATCACCTTTTCTCCATCTTCAGTCTTTAGAAAGATGTTCCCGGTGGCAGACTCGATTAAGGAGTTGTGGGATACGGTTCCCAAGGTAGAAGGGGTGATTTATACATTGGCCAAGAGAACTACTATTCCTATTGAGGATAGTTGCTCTTTCAAAGACCCTATGGACAAGAAGCTGGAGGCTTTCCTTAAGAAGATCTATATTCATCAGGGTCTAGAATGGCAACCAGCGGTGTGTATTGCTACTGTGACAAGTGCGGCATGCTATTGGTTTGACGCTTTGTCTGAGTCCCTCCAAACAGAGACTGCTTTGGAGGAGATACAGGATAGGATAAAGACTCTAAAACTAGCCAATTCCTTTATCAATGACGCCTCTTTGCAGGTCATTAAATTTACAATTTTGGCGCGTAGGGCGCTATGGTTTAAATCTTGGTCTGCAGCTTTTTCTTCCAAATCTAAGCTTTTGGCATTTCCGTACAAGGGAAAGACCTTGTTTGGGCCAGGGTTTGCAGAAATTATTTCCGATATCATGGGTGGTAAAGGATCCTTTCTGCCTCAAGACAGGAAGAACAAATCGAAAGGACGTCAGAGTAATTTTCGTACCTTTTGTAACTTCAGAGGTAAGTCTTCCCCCTCCGCTACCAAGCAGGATCAGTCCAAGCCTTCGTGGAAGCCCAGTCTGTCTTGGATCAAGGGGAATCAATCTAAGAAACCCGCAGCTGAATCTAAGTCAGCATGAAGGGTCTTCCCCCCGATCCGGGATCAGATCAAGTGGGGGGCAGACTCTCTCAGTTCTCTCAAGCTTTGGAACGAGATGTCCCAGACCCGTGGGCCATGGACATAGTATCCCAGGGTTACAAGTTAGAGTTCAAGACCTTTCCTCCCAGGAGCAGGTTCCACCTCTCAAGATTATTTGTAGACCAGATAAACAGAGAGGCGTTCTTGAAATGTGTACAGGATCTTTCCTTCTTGGGAGTAAAAGTTCCAGTCCCTATACAGGAACAGGGTCTAGGCTTCTACTCCAACCTGTTTGTGGTTCCCAAAAAAGAGGGAACTTTCAGGCCCATTCTAGATCTAAAGTTACTAAGCAAATTTCTCAGAGTGCCGTCAATCAAGATGGAGACTATCCACTCAATTCTTCCTCTGGTTCAGGAGGGTCAATTCATGACGACCATAGACCTGAAGGACGCGTATCTGCAGGTTCCCATTCACAGGGATCATCACAAATTTCTGAGATTTGCCTATCTGGACAAACACTTTCAACTTATAGCACTTCCATTTGGCCTAGCCACAGCTCCCAGAATTTTCTCAAATGTTCTGGGAGCTCTATTGGCAGTTATTCGGTCCCAGGGAATTGCAGTGGCACCCTATCTGGACGACATACCCAGGTAGAACCCCCTTTGCCTTTTTGTTCTTCTTCCATTGAAAGAACTTTAAAGGGACACTGAACCCAATTTTTTTCTTTCGTGATTCAGATAGAGCATGCAATTTTAAGCAACTTTCTAATTTACTCCTATTATCATTTTTTCTTTGTTCTCTTGCTATCTTTATTTGAAAAAGAAGGCATCAGAACTCTGGACAGAACTTTTTTATTGGTGGATGAATTTATCCACCAATCAGCAAGGACAACCCAGGTTGTTCACCAAAAATGGGCTGGCATCTAAACTTACATTCTTGCATTTTAAATAAAGTTACCAGGAGAATAAAGAACATTTGATAATAGGAGTAAATTAGAAAGTTACTTAAAATGTCATGCTCTATTTGAATCACAATAGAAAAAAAATGGGTTCAGTGTCCCTTTAATGTATAAGTATAAACTTTTTGTTTCTGAGACATCCTTCTCTCAGGTTGAAACTGTTCAGGCAATGCCGCAGCCTTTCCCTCAAGTTTTCCAAGCCTTATCGCCGTCACATGCAGTGCCCTGCGGTTCCTCTCAAGCTCCTGACGTTGTGTATTTGAAGGCTGAAATTGCTGCCCAGGTATCCTCTGCGGTATCTGAGGCGCTAGCTGCCATCATCACAAATTTCTGAGATTTGCCTATCTGGACAAACACTTTCAACTTATAGCACTTCCATTTGGCCTAGCCACAGCTCCCAGAATTTTCTCAAAGGTTCTGGGAGCTCTATTGGCA